>NC_069499.1:1009412583-1009712583 GCF_027579735.1 Bombina bombina | reverse complement strand
TAACATAAAACTCATAACTAAAGTGCTAAAAAGTACACTAACACCCATAAACTACCTATGAACCCCTAAACCGAGGTCCTCCCACATCACAAACACTAAAATAAAATTATTAACCCCTAATCTGCCGCTCCCGACATTGCCGCCACTATAATAAACATATTAACCCCTAAATCGCCGCACTCCCGCATCACAAACACTAGTTAAATATTATTAACCCCTAATCTGCTGTCCCTAATATCGCCGCCACCTGTCTACATTTATTTACCCCTAATATGCCGCCCCCAATGTCGCCGCCACTATACTAATGTTGAAAAAGGTTTTTAAGGTTGAAAAAATCCTATTGGCTGATGCAATCAGCCAAAAGGATTGAGCTTCAATCTTATTGGCTGATCCAATCAGCCAATAGGATTGAGCTTGCATTCTATTGGTTGTTCCAATCAGCCAATAGAATGTGAGCTCAATCCAATTGGCTGATTGGATCAGCCAATAGGATTGAAGCTCAATCCTATTGGCTGATTGCATCAGCCAATAGGATTTTTTCAACCTTAATTCCAATTGGCTGATAGAATTCTATCAGCCAATTGGAATCTAAGGGACGCCATCTTGGATGACGTCACTTAAAGGAACCTTCATTTGTTGGGAGTCGTTGTAAGAAGAGGATGCTCCGCGCCGGATATCTTGAAGATGGAGCCGCTCTGCGACGGGTGGATGAAGATAGAAGATGCCGTCTGGGTGAAGACTTCTGCCCGTCTGGAGGACCACTTCTGCCGGCTTGGATGAAGACTTCTCCTGGCTTCGTTGAGGACTTCTTACCGCTTCGCTGAGGACTTCTCCCGGCTTCGTTAAGTATGGATGTCGGCTCTTCAAAACTGTAAGTGGATCTTCGGGGGTTAGTGTTAGGTTTTCTTAAGGGTTTATTGGGTGGGTTTTATTTTTAGGTTAGGGTTTGGGCAGCAATAGAGCTAAATGCCCTTTTAAGGGCAATGCCCATCCAAATGCCCTTTTCAGGGCAATGGGGAGCTTAGGTTTTTTTAGGTAGGATTTTATTTGGGGGGTTGGTTGTGTGGGTGGTGGGTTTTACTGTTGGGGGGTTGTTTGTATTTTTTTTTTACAGGTAAAAGAGCTGATTTCTTTGGGGCAATGCCCCGCAAAAGGCCCTTTTAATGGCTATTGGTAGTTTAGTTTAGGCTAGGGTTTTTTTTTATTTTGGGGGGGCTTTTTTATTTTGATAGGGCTATTAGATTAGGTGTAATTAGTTTAAATATCTTTGTTTTTATTTTGAGTAATTTAGTGTTTGCTTTTTTAAAAATTTAGGTAATTGTATTTAATTTAGTTAATTGTATTTAATTTAGGTAATTTATTTAATTGTAGTGTATGGTTAGGTTTTTTTGTAAGACAGGTTAGGTTTTATTTTACAGGTAAATTTTTATTCATTTTAGCAAGGTAGTTAGTAAATAGTTAATAACTATTTAGTAACTATTCTACCTAGTTAAAATAAATACAAACTTGCCTGTAAAATAAAAATAAACCCTAAGCTAGATACAATGTAACTATTCGTTATATTGTAGATAGCTTAGGGTTGATTTTATAGGTAAGTATTTAGTTTTAAATAGCAATTATTTAGTTATTAATAGTAGGTTTGATTTAGATTTAATTTAATTATATTTAAGTTAGTGGGTGTTAGGGTTAGACTTAGGGTTATGGGTTAATAACTTTAGCATAGTGGCGGCGACGTTGGGGGCAGCAGATTAGGGGTTAATAAATGTAGGTAGGTGGCGTTGTTAGGGGCGGCAGATTAAGGGTTAATAATATTTAACTAGTGTTTGCGATGCGGGAGTGCGGCGGTTTAGGGGTTAATATGTTTATTCTAGTGTCGGCAACGTTGGAGCGACAGATTAGGGGTTAATAAGTGTAGGTAGGTTGCGGCGACATTGGGGGCGGGAGATTAGGGGTTAATAAATATAATGTAGGTGTCGGCAATGTTGGGGGAAGCAGATTAGGGGTTAATAAGTATAATGTAGGTGTCGGCGATGTCTGGAGCGGCAGACTAGGGGTTAATTAGTGTAATGTAGGTGTCGGCAATGTCGGGGGCGGCAGATTAGGGGTTAATAAGTGTAAGATTATGGGTGTTTAGACTCAGGGTTCATGTTAGGGTGTTAGGTGTAAACATAAATTTTGTTTCCCCATAAGAATCAATGGGGCTGCGTTACGGAGCTTTATGCTGCTTTATTACAGGTGTTAGGCTTTTTCAGCCGGTTCTCCCCATTGATGTCTATGGGGAAATTGTGCACAAGTACGTACAACCAGCTCACCGCTGACTTAAGCAGCGCTGGTATTGGAGTGCGGTATGGAGCACAGTTTTGCCCTACGCTCACTTCTTGTCTTTTAACGCCGGGTTTATAAAAACCTGTAATGCCAGGGCTGTAGGTAAGTGAGCGGTGACAATAACGTGCAAGTTAGTACCGCACCCCTCATAACGCAAAACTTGTAATCTGGCCGCATGTTTTTTAATGTATCATTGGGAACTATTATTAATGTAAGTTTTTTACACTGGCTTTATAAATCAATTTGATTATCATCATCTTAACACTTGACTGCATCTTCACAACAGATTTCAGTATTGATCAAGTCGGTTATATAGTACTCAAAGTCTTACTAAAACAATCTACATTTGGTTATGAAAAGCCAGGGAAAAAAAAGGATTAAAATCAACCATAAATTAACCACAGTCAGAATACAGCAATAAATTAAATGAATTGCCTGATTACTTAAAGGAACGTGGAACTCACAATATATCTATTATGCATATGAAAGAACAGCAGTCATTTTGTCATGAAAAAGGTAAAAACTGTTTCAATTTAATGTTAAAGGTCAAAACTGAAATCCGAATGAATGCAATTTTAAATAGAAGCATTTTTGCTGTATATTTACATTAGGAAAAATACTTCTAGTAAAAATGATTATAGTTTCAGTGGCATACACACATATGCTATGTGTGACTAGAGGGTTCAAACACCGTGTCTGCTCAGAGAGCTGACACAGTGTGTATGGTGTCAGTGATGACTAAAATTGTGTCTGTGAGCAGGCATGGGGGGAAATTTATCAAGCAGCCGATGCTACTTGCTCCGTGACGAAACATAAGTAACGAAGCAGTGGTCGTAAGACCACTGCTCCTTAACTCATCCACCATCTCTGAGGTGGCGGACTACAATCATCCCGATCAGATACGATGAATGACACCCCCTGCTAGCGGCCAATTGGCCATGAATGTGCAGGGGGCGGCATTGCACAAGCATTTCACCAGAAATGCTTGTGTAATGTTAAATGCTGTCAGTATTTAGCGATGTCGGGCGGACATTATTCGCTACATCAAATCATGTCCGCCTGCCATTTGTTAAATTGGCCTCATGGTGTTTAAATACTGGTGCACAGGCACTCACAGCACATTTGCTCATGCCACTTAAAAACAGTAATAACTTTTGCTTGAAGTATATTGCAAAAATGATTGTATTTAAATTTGAAATGCACCCATGACCTTTATATTCCTTTAACCTAATAGGAAGGAAGTGCATTACTTTGTACAACTAAATCTCGGAGTTCTATCATTTTTTGATACACATTCGATTTTGCTACCCGGACACTGCGCATGCACTAATTCCATCAGCACGTTCCTCAGATGATCCTAAAACAGCTGTTGAATGCACTGACGTATCACTGACGTAGCAAAACCTAACAGAGAGGATCTTTACTCCCCACATTCTTCTTACAGGTTATGTGTGCCTTCGCGCATTGAAGCTCAAATGACTGCGGTTGCTCTCAGAGAGAACGAGGGGGGGTAGCAAAAGGTTGTTTTATTCAGAACAGGGAGGAAAAGCACTGTAAAACATATTTTAGATGGTGCAAAGAAAAATGATCAGGTCCCATTAATGTCTTCTAGAAGTTCTAGTACAACTCATATAAAATGGTCTCTACTAATAGACTATTGTAATAAGGAGCAGAAAACAAGCAAGTTCCATAAATATGATTTTACACATTACTAAAAATGTAATCATTAATATCAAGAACAGGTACTCACCAGTAATTCCACCTCAATCCGTAGCTTGGCGAGTTCTGCCAATCCGGATTTTTCGGTGAGCTCCCATATTGCTGCAGCCACACCAACCATGACGTGACCCTTACACCGTACCCTTACTACATCGCTGATCTGCAAGCCACACACAGCCAGAAACAGCTTCTCATTGGCCAAGAGACGGAGTCGACTATTCAGAGATTCAATCCCATAGAGGAAGGCAGCATCTCTCCGAAGCAGTATTCGTATCTGATTCTTCCTCACCACAACTTCAGGCCGCCCTGGGAGATCAATAATTCGGCCACGTGTTTGCTCTGCATCCCTTAAGATACCCATGGAGCCACAGACCACCTTGTGCTTGCCAGCTATAAACTCTCGAAGTACAATAAATGGTCGCCAAGATTTTACTGTGGATCCCATTTTGCTGAACATTCAAACCTAAAAGGATTTGTAAATAATAAATTAAATCAGTCTCAATAATTTATTAATAAATAAATTAAATCAGTTTAAAGGGATACTAAAGCCATTTTTTTTCTTTCATAATTCATATAGAGCATGCAATTTTAAGCAACGCCTATTATCAATTATTCTTCATTCACTTGGTATCTTTATTTGAAAAAGCAGTAATGTAAGCTTAGGAGCTGGCCCATTTTTGGTTCAGAACCTGGGTAGCACTTGCTGATTGGTGGCTAAATGTAGAGATACCAAGAGAATTAAGAAAATTTGATAATAGGAGTAAATTACAAAGTTGCTTATAATTGCATGCTCTATCTGAATCATGAAAGAAAAAAAATTAACTAATGTTGCTCTGTACACTAATGTTACTATGTAGCTAGTAGTAGTTGCATCACTGTTCAACATTAAAGGGATAGTCTAGTCAAAATTAAACTTTCATGATTTAGATAGAACATGTAATTTTAAGCAACTTTCTAATTTACTACTATTATCAATTTTTCTTTGTTCTCTTTGTATCTTTATTTGAAAATGCAAGAATGTAAGCTTAAGAGCTGACCCAGCACCTGGGTAGCGCTTGCTGATTGGTGGCTACATTTAGACACCAATCAGCAAGCGCTACCCAGGAGTATCCCTTCAATGCAGTGGGATTCACATTTCATCCTATGGGGCATCTTTATCAAGCTCCGTATGGAGCTTAATGCCCCCTCGCCGGAAACACAAGTTATGAAGCAGCGGTCTAAAGACCACTGCTCCATAACCTGTCCGCCTGCTCTGAGGAGGCGGACAGACATTGCCAGAAATCAACCCGATCTAATACGATCGGATTGATTGACACCCCCTGCTAGCGGCTGATTTGCCGCAAATCTGCAGGGGGCGGCATTGCACCAGCAGTTCACAAGAACTGCTGGTGCAATGATAAATGCAGAGAGCGTATGCTGTCGGCATTTATCAATGTGCAGCGGACATGATCCGCAATATCGGACCATGTTCGCTCGCACAATGATAATTCGGCCCCAGTAAGTATTCAGGCCCTTCAGTCCAGCTCTATAGATATATGAACTTCATGTTAGCTTTAAAAACCAATTAAATAGCTTAAACATTTTCAAATGCAAAAAATAAATACATATAAATAATTTTCTTTGGCATATTTATGCAATTGTCTTTCAAACAGGTGCTAGAAATGTTTAGAGTTCTATGTCCCTTTAAGTCTATAAAACACAGATAAGACATTTTCTTTATCTAGCCTGCACCTGCTTTTTTTTTTTTTTTTTTTTAAAGCAAATTCTTAACAAAGATTGATTTATTTTTTTTAACTTTCCCCTAAACTGACCTGGATTTTGTTCATCTTTCATTGGTTTACCTTTTTTGTTTATACTATAGTTATACTGAAAAATTTGATATTATTATGCAATATAGACATTTCTAGATATCAATTACATGAGCAAACACTTTTTTTTCATATGAAATCTATATTTTTCTCCTGCCTTTTGTCCCTGTACGACACCTTTTCCATCCCCCTTCTTCTATTAATATCCGTAATTATTTTCTAGCATTGCTGCTCACCTGTTGATGTTAGTTCTTCTGTGTCACTGTCATCACTGCTGGCAAACAACTGTATTTATTCTGCAGTAATGACCGACAATAAACTGTCAGTTCCGCCCTCTACCTAAAACCAAGGCTGCCATTAATGGAAGCATCAAATCTGGCTACCACCCACATGAATTGCTAGCCACTGGGATATCTTAACCCTTTTACAGCCTGACACACACTGTTTGCTTCCAATCTGTTCAGCGGGTTATTCTGCTTGTAGAATATTATTCACAGATGCTTTTAAATACAGAGCTTTCTTTAATTATGGTTCATCATGAATAATACATGTATACAGTATAAAAAGGTATAATTATTTATTCCAGAGAATCATTATTAATAAAAAATGTTTTGTATGATGATAACATGATATAGGTCTCAAAAACAAAAGAAAGCAACAACTTTTTCTACCATTGATGTGAAATATTACAAATATTATTTTTAAAGTACATTGTAGTAGAAAGATGACATCATTTTATTAATTAGAGCATGTTATTCTTTCACTACTAGCATTAGAAATATGTGTTTAACCCTCAGAAAACTGCTGATACAGAACAGGAAAATGCTGATGAGCCTTTCGGTATGGGCAATTCGTCAGTCAATAACAGGATGGGGACGATTTACCAATCCCTGTATCGGACACAATGCCTCTGTTTTCAGGCTCGCCAGAAACAGGAGTTAAGAAGCAGCGGTCTTAGGACTGCTGCTCCTTAACTCGTTCGCCTGCTCTAAGGCGGCGGACATCAATCCGCCCAATCGCATATGATCGGGTTGATTGACACCCCCTGCTAGCGGCAGGGGCTGGCATTGCACAAGCAGTTCACCAGAACTGCTTGTGCAATGTTAAATGCTGACAGTGTATTCTGTCGGCATTCAACGATGTAGGGCGAACATGATCGCTACAGCGGATCATGTCTGTCCGACAGTTAGTAAATCGGCCCAATGTGTTCAGATGCTCGCAGCTTCCAAGTGTGACTTTATCTATGTGTTTAACCTCTTTGTAGGGGGGTTTAAATAATAATAATATGTTTGCTCTTTTATAACACAGTCAATTGCCATTCCCTTTCTTTCCATCATATATAGGGCTAGATTACGAGTGGATCACTATTTAGCACTCCTGTTCAGGTGTTAACTCCGCTAGAAGTTAACTTTTTAGCGTGTCGGGTTGCACTTTTATTACAAGTTGAAATTAAAATGTTTGCAAACAGAACGCACACAAAGAGTTGAAAAATCAACATACAGAAGAAACTGATTGGGAAACACCGACAAATCACCATAGGAAAATCCATTCACCAAGACACAAAGAATCACATAATAATGAGAGACATAATAATCACCAGTCGGACAGAAATATCGATAATACAAACAGATATAGTGCACTAACTCATGAAAATGAGGATAACTGGACACCAACAGTTCAAGTAAAAGCACACAGCTCTAGGTTGTCTTTTTTTAGAAGAAGGCCCAAACCAAACCCACGACCCCCCAAAAGGCAAATGAAGGTTAGAGGACACAGAGGAAGGGGAGGCAGAACCAAAGAAAGCCACGAAAAAATCCAAGTAGAATCAAAGGGAATTTTTAATCTGAGTAAAGTAGTACTTAACAATGAGCAAAAATCTGTGTTAAACAAAGGCCTATCCTTCGCACCTGCCTGTAAAATTAACAAATTTGAGACTTTAATCAATGTCAACCAGTTTACAAGGAAACTAGCACTCAAGAAATATTTTCTGAAAAATCCTTTAGATAACACAACAAACTACACATCCACCTATATTCACACTAATTTCAAACAAAAATCAGATTTCAACCCAACACAAGAAAAAGGTAGTGCAATAGAAATATTTGAAAAAAAGGTAAAAGAAGATATTGAAAGACTAGATGATAAGAAAGACATAAAATGGAACTTAAGCAAAAAAGAAAATTCGGTTCTAAAAGATCTAAAAGAGAACATAATGATTAAACAAGCGGATAAGGGTGGAGGAGTGGTCATAATGGATACTGTGAACTACCTTAATGAAGCAAACAGATTATTGGGAGATGAGGTTACATATAAAAAATTAACTGGGAACCCTTTAGAATATATGAAGAAAGATATGGAAAAAATGATACAGCAAAAAAACAAGGGAATTCTCAATAACCAAGAAACGAGATTTTTATTAATAGAACACCCAAGAACACCAGTCTTCTATTTCCTGCCTAAGATCCATAAGAGTATTACAAATCCCCCAGGCAGACCGATTATCTCGGGAATAGATTCCCTAACATCTAACCTGTCACAATACACCGATTACTACCTACAGAAATATGTCAAATCCATACCATCACATCTCAAAGATACTAAACATTTTTTAAATTTAATAGAAAACTTGGAATGGAAAGAGAACTACATCTTAGTTACGTGTGATGTGAGTTCCTTGTACACGTGCATAGAACACAAGAAAGGCCTGGAAGCCACCAATATCTATTTAACAAGAGACAAAGACATGTCAAAAGTGCAGCAAGAATTTATATTAGAGTGTATGGAATTTATTTTAAAAAATAACTATTTTTCATTTAATGGACATTCTTATCTACAAAAAAGGGGCACTGCTATGGGCACGAGATTCGCACCCAGTTACGCAAATCTGTTCGTGGGACACTTTGAAGAACTCTTTATATCCGGAACACCTTGGGGTGCGAATCTCGTGCTCTATAAAAGATTTATAGATGATATATTTATGATCTGGAGAGGAGATGAGGAAGTATTAGAACAATTTATTTCAGATTTTAATACAAATTATTTCGGACTAATATTTACATATGAATATAATAAAACTAAGATAAATTTTCTGGATATAGAAATAGCTATAGTAGAAAATCAAATAACCACAACCACTGTCTTTAAAAAAGTCGATGCTAATAGCTATATTGATTTCAAAAGCTGCCACCATAATAAGTGGAAAAGAAATATACCAAAAGGACAATTCTCAAGGATTCGAAGAAACTGCACACACATAGCAGATTATGATTCACAAGCAGAAATCTTACAGAATAGATTTGTAGAAAAAGGATACCACCCAAAATCATTATTAGAAACCAATAAACAAGTTAGAGAAATAGATAGGAAGGCATTATTAGAAGATAGAACTATGACAAGTAAGGCAGAAAAAGACCCATATGACATTCCATTCATAACATCCTTTTCAAGCCAACACAAACAAATAGAAGATATTGTAAAGAAACACTGGCATATTGCCAGAAGTGATCCCATAATAGGGAAAAGACTGAAACATCGCCCTGACATTATATTCAGAAAGGCCACTAATTTAAAAAATATTCTAGCGCCAAGTGAATTCAAATCTAGAACAAGTTTGAACCAATATAATCTTTAAAAATGAAAAGATATCAGGGTTCTTTCCTTGTCACGTATGCAAATCATGCAAATTCAGTACTAAAACCAAATTGGTAAAATCAACTGTGACACAGAGAGAATTCAAGATTAATGACACCATAAGGTGCACAGACACCAATATAATCTACCTAATTCAGTGCTCGTGTGAGCTTCAGTATCTAGGTCAAACAGGGAGAAAACTGAAAGAACGAATAAGAGAACACATCCGCTGCATAGAAAAAGAAAAAGATAACACCAGACTATATGCTCACTTCAAAAAATTCCATAAGGGCAACCCAAAAGACATGAAATTTTGGGGTATTAAGAAAGTCAAAAGTGATGGTAGAGGAGGAAATGTAGAAAAAAAGCTACTATACCATGAAGCTGAACTGATTTTTAAAATGAACACTCTACAGCCAAAAGGCCTTAATAGTGAACTAGACCTCAATGCAATTCTATAAAGGATCCATTTATAAAGGACCTAAATACATCATTAAACCATAAGAAATTACCTACAAAAAATATATTTACTAAAAAAATAATAATATGTACATTAAAATATGTCATAATGTTTTACAGTCCAAAGTTACACAACTTGAAATGTGAACTAACATAACAAACTACACCCAAATGGTATTGCACCCCTATCGAATTACCATTCCCATTGCTAAGGATCCAATTACAACAAGACATAAATACATCACCAAACTAAAATACATTTACCAAATAATGTGTATATTGAACTTATGCCATAAGTTTTGCAGTCCAATGACACACAACTTGAAATGTGAAATGACATAACAAATTATACCAACAATGTAATTAATCCGTATCTAATTACCATTTGCAATGCTATAGAATCACACCAAATTTATATTCTTTTTTGGTTCTATCAAAAATGATAGGATTATGCTCTAGCAAAGGAAAAATTAGACACCTTTTAGCATACCTATAACGCTCCAAATTAATAATATAATATTTCTTGGTATACATTCATTTAATCATTTATCTTTATACTAGATTATTATGTTGACCAATGTATGATTAAGGTACATAAGAAAATCATCCATATATATTTCAAATGTGGATTTTGTACAAAATTGGCAATTAAAGAGTTAATCTCTGAGGCTTTAAATTGCCTTGGATCCCCACATCTGGTATCTTGAAAAAGGCTGTCCAGCCGAAACGCGTTGATCCCAGAGACCATTACCACACTGATTGTGGTGAACAAGGAGTTGATTTTGAGCCCCCTGAGCTCGATCCTACCAATATCTCTCTCATTTCAAGCCTCACAACCCAGCGAGAGAAACCGCTACAATAATAACCAACATTTGGACCCAAAAGACCGGAGGAGGTTTAACTACAAAAACCGGCAAAGAATCGGTCACTGACCGAAAGAAGCATTTACACCCTAATAGGACAAGACACAGACAGCCACCTAAGCGAAGTGGCATTGGAACTTCCAAAGAAATAAAGACACACAACAAAGGTGTCTGGAAAACAAGTGTCATAGGAACATCGATAGCTTGGTGGCTATTTCATCATAAGGATATCGGTCACTGACCGAAAGAAGACCCACCTTTGATCCCAGAATTGTCAGATCAAACTGACCGGTACACGGAATACACCTCTTACCGCAGCATCTAACTCCAAGAACATAAGATCATCGATCCTGTTTTATTTCTCTCCACTACGGACTCTATCTTTTTCAAGTGTAATCTAACAGATACACTACGAAGGTAACATTATAAACTATAGAATAATCAAGTCAATGTGCAACAAACGGAAATACTGAAAAAAACACCTTGTATGTTGATACAACTTTCAGTAAACCCTCTATTGATATATGAACAATATTTATTATCAAAATGTATGTATAGTACGATTTGTATAACAAATATATGTTATAGAAATATAATCTACGTATAAGTCAAAAGTCACAAGAATTTATGCAACTTATATTGTTTTAGCATTTCACTATATTGTTTTAGCATTCACTATATTGTTTTAGCATTCACTATATTGTTTTAGCGCTAATATTTAGCAACCTTTTATACGTTTAGGTTACTATATTACGAGCAAGAATACGAGGTAGTAACCGTATGCAAATAACAGACACCGGTGTCAGGTTTTTTAACAGTTTGTGAACATTATGTATTCTGTTTTTTAGATTTTTATAATACCTAGATATTATCTAAACAATCCATTTGGTTATTTTAATGAATACAAATAAAGGAGCTTAATTTATAATATTATTTGCGTCAGTATCAATTTATCCAAAAAAGAATATAAAATTAGGAATTAAACAGCATACACATACATATATATATTGATTTGACAAAACTTAACCCAAGTTCATCAACATAATTCCTCAGAATCATACAGGGAACAGCAATCTTTTTTGCGCCACCTACAACGACTATCTGCACACAAAGAGTTGGACTTCAAATATGAAAATTATTTTTCATGCTTTACTGTGACCTTTTGGTGCCTTTACCGCTTCCTCAGACAAAGCCTAACAAAGTGAACAAACATGTTGAAATAGCATATACAAACCCCTTCCCTCAAGTGCAGATCAATAGTCAAACATCATCAATTAGTTATACAAATCATCAACTAATTGCCAGAATTGTTTACAAAAATCTGTTTAAAAAAAAATAATTATTTGCAAATATAGACCTTTAGTGTAGAATGTAAGAAAGGTAGAAAAGGCGCAGACTCCTCTAAGTGCAGATGCTATGACGCCGGGTTATTATGACACTGGGTTGCCTAGTCGCGATTGTTATGACGCAGTTACTCTGTCGATGCAGTCCATCTCGCATCATCTTTGATCCCTCACGCTGGTTTTTGAGCATCGGGTCATTCTGGACGCATCGTTCTGGCGTCATCTTTGGTGCCGCTTTTCCTTTAAATTCCATTCAGTTTCTCTGTCTTATTGCCCTAGTATTGAGTCTATCTCGTGGGTGTGCTTTGTACTTATATTTTAGATATCGAATTCTGGCTTGTGACTCGGAACCTTCTTTGACCATTCTTCTGCCTACTGATTTCCCTTTGTTTGTTGCCTGATTGGTTTTGACCTTGGATCTCCCTGACTAAGCTTTTGGACCCTGATTCTGTTTACTGTGACCGTTTGGTTTGACCCCCTGGCTTGTCAACTCTGCCTTGAACATTTCCTGGTACTTAGCTCCTTGCTATTCCCCTGGGGCTCAGTCATCCTTCTCCTGGGTCCTATTACTACTATCCCACAGATTTTTTGTTATCACTCCACTTGATGTAACATGACTACTGGCCAGAATTGATTTGATAGCGAAATATCTGAAGGATCCGAACAGCAGTATTAAAAGCAGTATAATAATTTAATATGTAGACAATTTCACATTCACACTTTCAGACCTCAAACGATAATGAGGTATGTTAAAAGCATTAAAATCATTAGTATGTAGTCCCACAGGAAGGTCCGATAGGATATCCCAGCAGAGACCACAGACACACACTGTTACCAGATCATCTTTTGCAAAGGCTGAGTGTCCTCCATTTAACGTCCCTCCAACGGATCCAAACAAATGGGTTAGCTACAAGTATTCAAAGCACCACAAAGCTGAAACCAGGCACTCCCACGAAAGCCAGCTTCAGGAACAGATGTGTGATGTAGCTAAAAGACGGTGGGTGTGGCCTTACACGTTTCGTAGGGAAACTCCCTACTTCGTCAGAGGCTGCCCACTTCTAGTAAGTTACCGTCTTAAATTCCCGGAAAACATATCATGTGTATTCAGTGTTACGCTCCACTGCCATACAATTTAAAGTTGCAGTTCATATGAAACATACATATGAATAAGGAAACAAAGTATCACCATTACAGACATATGAGAACAGATAGCAACAAACACCAATTGGTGTATGCATGTTTACAATTTAACATATGCTCTATACTAAACCAAAATATAGTCTAGGAGAAAATTGTTTTTTACACGCGAGTCCAGAAAACATTGAACAATAATGTCCATATCTATTTTGATACAGAATATTATGTATATTAAAGATAATCTCTGATATAAATATGCATAATTCACTCTAGTGACCTGAAAACCTTACTCATCAATCAAAAAAGCTGCCAGATCAATATCCCGTTTATACCTCTTGGTTCTAAGGTTCCCAATGTGTGAATCCAAAAAGTTTCACACTACTCTCACTCTGAAGCCGGTCAGAATCTCCTGTGGCACAAATCCTGCCCAAGTATAGGTGTTACTTTGTGTGTTCCTGGGTGTGATTGTAATTACTGTATACTGGATTTCCATAACGTTATTGAACTCTGCCTGTCTGACTACTCTGCCTGCTTAACCCCTAAAGTACTGGATTGCCTCATTGTTAACGAACTCTGCCTGTCTGACTACTCTGCCTGCTTAACCCCTAAAGTACTGGATTGCCTCACTGTTAATTAACTCTGCCTGTCTGACTACTCGGCTTGCTTAACCCCTAAATTCTGGATTGCCATACAGTTGCTGAACATTGCCTGTCTGACAACTCTGCCTCATTATTTCTTAAACCTGTGGACTGCCTTACTGTTGCCGAACTCTGCCTGCCTAACCATTCTAGTGGTTTACCCTTGAACTGCCTTACCGCTGGTTTCTCTACCTCTTGCTGTCAAAGGCTATCCTGTTTGTCTCCAGTCCTTCAAGTAGTTTACCCTTGAGCTGCCTAACCACTGATTCCTTACCTGTTGCCGCCAAAAAACACCCTGCTTATTGTGAGTATTGCTTACCTCATTTTGCAAACTTTCTCTGCTCTGGAATATTCCCTATGATTCCGGCTTGATGCCGGGATAAGAAGACTACTGGCCAAGTTTGGTCTAGTGGAATATCCCACGAGCATTACATTATACTTGGGCCATGGACCCAAATGATGTAGCAAGAGCAGTTTATCTTCAAGGACAGATGTTGGGAACCCATACCGTACAGTTGCAGAGTGTAGATTCCAAACTAGAGGCTATAACTGCTCAACTCTTTTCACTAATGGCAGCGAAGAATACCGCTCCTCTTGTATCAGTCTAGACTCTCACTTCCAGGAGAGACAAGCTGAGAGAGACAGAACTTGGAGAATCCTTCCCTCCCGTTTGTCCTTTCGTCCGGTCTTTGCAGTATCCTCCACCCCTTCAACATCTCTAGCTACCCCAGTAGAGTAGCCCATGGACCTTTCCTCCTACAAATACAACAGAGTCTGAAAGACAGAGAAGAAGGAGATTGAGACTATGCTTTTATTGTGGTTCTAACTCCCACCAACTACAGAATTGTGGCATTCGGCCGGGAAAAAACAATGCTTAGTCGATAACACTGGGGTACCTCTAAGCATGATCACTACTAAATCCCCTCACTCCTCTCGGATCCTGGTACCTGTTACCCTTACCTTCCTTCCTCTAGTGATTACTCTGAAGCTCCTATCGAACAGATCATACCTCCCTCCTGTGTGCTCAACTGAATACCACCCTTCTTCAAAGACTGCAACGTGCCCAGTCTAGAAAACCTCCTGGAGTCCCTGTGGCTTCCGATATCCTTTTTGTACCTCTGAACCTACGCACTCCTGTGCTATCCTGGGCTCTCAGGACATCCGACTTTTAAGCTTCTTTTCCGACATGTATGGTGGCCTACTATGAAGTCTGATTCTCAGGATTATGTGAAAGTCTGCAAGACTTGTGTTGCCAACAAAACTCCCCGATCCTTGCCTCCTGGCTTGCTCCAACCATTGTCCATACCCCAACAACCATGGACACACATAACAATGGAGTTCATTGTGGACCTCCCTTCTTTCTGACCATCATACAGTTATCTGGGTTGTGGTGGATAGGTTTTCCAGACTCGCTCACTTTGTACCCTTAACGAAACTCCCTTCTGCTCAAGAATTATCGTCTCTTTTTCTCTTGCATGTGTACGACTTCATGGCATTCCTGTGAATATTGTTTCCGACAGAGGTTCACAATTCATCTCTATCTTTTGGAGAGCCTTTTGTAAGTTGATTGGAACCACTGTTTCCTTGTCTTCTGCCTACCATCCTCAGACCAATGGGCTAACTGAGAGAGTAAATCAGGATCTCAAGGCCTATCTTAAAACCTTTGTTAATTCTCTCCATACCAACTGATCTGATGTGTTACCCCTAGCTGAGCTGGCAAGGAACAATCATTGGCACTCTTCTCTATGATGTTCTCCATTTCAAGCCGCAGCAGGTTATCAACCTCGTGTCTTCCCTCTTTCTGCTCTGTACACAGGGGTTCCTGCTGCAGACCGACACCTTTCTGATTTTACCACTCATTGGCAACTTATTCGCTCTCAGCTACGTTCAGCCGTCTCTAGATACAAGAAGTTTGCAGATCGTCATAGAGCTTCTGTACGTGCCATCTCAGTAGGTGAATGTGTTTGGGTCTCTACTCAACATATTCATTTACGTCAACCCTGTCACAAATTAGGGCCTAGGTTTATCGGTCCTTACAAAGTCCTGAAAAGACTGCCTACAAAGTGGCCTTGCCCAAAACCCTACGCATACACCCAGTCTTCCACATCTCACTACTCAAGCCTTACATCAAGAATAGATATATCCAGCTCAGAGCTCCTCCTCCTCCGCTCCTGGTCCATGGTGACCCTGAATATGAGGTTGCTAAGATCCTGGACTCCAGATACAGGCACAGACAACTGCAGTATCTTGTACATTGGAATGGTTACTCTGTGGCGGATCGTTCCTGGGTTCTTGCTTGTGATGTGCATGCTCCATCTTTGGTCTCCAGATTCCATGCTGCTCATCCTTTGAAGCCGACTCTGGTTCCCGGAGAGAACCCTTGAGAGGGTGGCTATGATATGCCGCGCCACTCTAGCTATTGCTAGGGACACGGCGCCTGCTACTCTGCTCGATGCCTAGGGTTGAGTCGGCTCCTGTTGTGTGTGCCTGTGATGTCATCGCCGCATGCTCCTGTCACTCTGAAGCCAGTCAGGATCTCCTGTGGTGTGAATCCTGCGCCTATGTAAGTTGCTCACTTTCTACCAATCACTGCCCAAGTATAGGTGTTACTTTGTGTGCTCCTGGGCATGATTGTTATTACTGTATACTGGATTGCCATAACGTTATTGAACTCTGCCTGTCTGACTACTCTGCCTGCTTAACCCCTAAAATACTCTGATTGTTTAACCCATAAAGTACTGGATTGCCTCACTGTTAATGAACTCTGCCTGTCTGACTACTCTGCTTGCTTGACCCCTAAATTCTGGATTGCCATACAGTTGCTGAACATTGCCTGTCTGACCACTCTGCCTCTTTATCCGTTTCTCCATGAGGTCAACGGATGCACAACCAATCGGATAAGGCCTAGGGTTTGTCGCTACCGCCTAGTCAACAAATTGCCCTGACACACCCACAGACCATCCAGAAACACCCACAATCCCACCCACTAACCAATCATGATCCCTCCCCTCCCAAGGCAGTTCCACCCACAAAATGGTGACGGGCTCCTATCAACCTCCTGTGTCTCCCACAGCCACAAATGTTGGGAGATATATTATATTGTGTGATTGATTGGAGCTAAATAGACTAGTCTCTAACCGTTACTTATACTCAAACCTACAAAAAAGTGTATAGGTTGTGCACCTAAAAAGCATCCACTTTGTGAGGGATAAACACACTGTATCTAAGGGCTCCATTCATAAACTTGCAAGTGCACATTTGGAGCCCTTGAGGTGCATGCGTCCTGGAAGAAATTAGCAATGTTTACAGCTTTTTAAAATTTTCCAGGCATAAACCTAACTCAATTAAGATATATATTTTTGTCAAAATCATCTCCAACTTGTTTGTGTTTGAGTATTTTTTATTTATTCAGCCTTTCAAATTTCTATGAAAATAGATAAAATTTGATTCCCATTAAAGGATCAGTCAACACAGTATATTTGCATAATCAACAAATGCAAGATAACAAGACAATGCAATAGCACTTAGTCTGAACTTCAAATGAGTAGTAGATTTTTTTTCCTGACAATTTTAAAAGTTATGTCTTTTTCCACTCCCCCTGTACCATGTGACCGTGATCAGCCAGTCACAAATGCATACACGTACCATGTGACAGCCATCAGCCATTCACAAATGCATACACACTTATTCTTGCACATGCTCAGTGGGAGCTGGTGACTCAAAAAGTTTAAATATAAAAAGACTGTGCACATTTTGTTAATGAAAGTAAATTGGAAAGTTGATTAAAATGACATGCTCTATCTGAATAGTGAAAGTTTAATTTTGATTAAGTGCCCCTTTAAAGAGGAATTCTGGTGATGAGTATGTCTACGTGAAGAAGTTTATAACTGGGGAAAAAGTTTATGAATTAACTGCTAATAAAACATTGCCTGCTCAAAGATGGGTTAAATTGTCTCTCACTTCAACAAAAGCCATGTTTCTTGCTCAAATTTTCTTAAAGGGACATTAAACATTGGCCTTAGCAGAAAAAGGTAACCAAAGTTACAATATGATGGCACCCACAGCTTTATGGACATTAACTTTATCCTTATTTTTTCAATACATACAAATTGATTTAAGGCTAATATTTGCTCTGAATACATTGTTCAATCAATAATTTATTTAGTGTTTAATGTCCCTTTAGGTTAGTAGAGTTCATTTTCTGCCTCCTGGAACAAAACTAACGGCCAGATTACGAGTTTTGCGTTAGAGGCTATGCGGTGCTCACAAGCAGTTTTTTCTCACCTGGTATTACGGGGTTTTACAAACCTGGCGTTAAAAGGCAAGAAGTGAGCGTTGAGCAAAATTGTGCTCCTTACCGCATTTCAATACCAGCGCTGCTTAAGTCGTACGTACTCGTGCACGATTTCCCCATAGGAATCAACGGGGAAAGCTGGCTGACAAAAAGTCTAACACCTGCAAAAAAGCAGCATAAAGCTCCGTAACGCAGCTCCATTGATTCATATGGGGAAATAAAAGTGATGTTTACACCTAACACCATAACATGAACCCGAGTCTAAACACCCCTAATCTTACACTTATTAACCCATAATCTGCTGCCCCCGACATCGTAGCTACATACATTATATTTTTTAACCCCTAATCTACCGCTCCGGACATCGACGTCACCTACATTATATTTATTAACCCCTAATCTGCTGCCCCCAACATCACCGCCACCTACATTATATTTATTAACCCCTAATCTCCCTCTCCCAACATCGCCGCAACCTACCTACATTTATTAACCCCTAATCTGCTGCCCCCAACATCGCCGCCACTATAATAAACATATTAACCCGTAAACCGCCGCACTCCCGCCTCGCAAACATTAGTTAAATATTATTAACCCCTAATCTGCCGTCCCTAACATCGCCGCCACCTACCTACATTTATTAACCCCTAATCTGCAGCCCCCAATGTCGCCGCCACTATACTAAATGTATTAACCCCTAAACCTAAGTCTAACCCTAACCCTAACACCCCTGACATCCGACGCGGAGCATGCTCTTCATCCGGAGTCTTTTTACTGAATGACGGTTCCTTTAAGTGATGTCATCTAAGATCGCGTCCCTTAGATTCCGATTGGCTGATAGAATTCTATCAGCCAATCGGAATTAAGGTAGAAAAAATCCTATTGGCTGATGCAATCAGCCAATAGGATTGAAGTTCAATCCTTTTGGCTGATCCAACCAGCCAATAGGATTGAGCTTGCATTCTATTGGCTTTTCCAATCAGCCAACAGAATGCAAGCTCAATCCTATTGGCTGATTGGATCAGCCAATAGGATTGAACTTCAATCCTATTGGGTGATTAAATCAGCCAATAGGATTTTTTCTACCTTAATTTCCGATTGGCTGATAGAATTCTATCAGCCAATCAGAATCTTAGGGACGCCATCTTGGATGACATCACTTAAAGGAACTGTCATTCAGTAAGAAGACTCCGGATGAAGAGGATGCTCCGCGTCGGATGTCTTGAAGATGGAGCCGCTCCGCGTCGGATGGATGAAGATAGAAGATGCCGTCTGAATGAAGACTTCTGCCGGCCGTCTGGAGGACCACTTCGCCCGGCTTGGATGAAGACTTCTCCCGGCTTTGTTGAGGACTTCGGCCCGGTTGGATGAAGACTTCTGCCACTTCCTTGAGGATGGATGTCCGGTCTTCAGAACAGTAAGTTGATCTTCAGGGGGTTAGTGTTAGGTTTTTTTAAGGGTGTATTGGGTGTGTTTTATTTTTAGGTTAGGGCTTTGGGCCGCAAAAGAGCTAACTGCCCTTTTAAGGGCAATGCACATCTAAATGCCCTTTTCAGGGCAATGGGGAGCTTAGATTTTTTTAGTTAGCTTTTTATTTGGGGGGTTTGTTGTGTGGGTGGTGGGTTTTACTGTTGGGGGGGTTGTTTGTATTTTTTTTTTACAGGTAAAAGAGCTGATTACTTTGGGGCAATGCCCCGCAAAAGGCCCTTTTAAGGGCTATTGATAGTTTAGTTTAGGCTAGGGGGCGGTTTATTTTGGGGGGGCTTTTTTATTTTGATAAGGCTATTAGATTAGGTGTAATTAGTTTAAAGATCTGTAATTTGTTTTTTATTTTCTGTAATTTAGGGGGGGGGTTGTACTTTAGCTAATTGTATTTAATTTATTTAATTGTATTTAATTTATTTAATTGTAGTGTAGTGTTAGTTGTTAGTGTAACTTAGGTTAGGTTTTATTTTACAGGTACTTTTGTATTTATTTTAGCTAGGTAGTTATTAAGTAGTTAATAACTATTCTACCTAGTTAAAATAAATACAAACTTGCCTGTAAAATAAAAATAAACCCTAATCTAGATAGAATGTAACTATTAGTTATATTGTAGTTGCTTAATGTTGATTTTATAGGTAAGTATTTAGTTTTAAATAGGAATAATTTAGTTAATAATAGGAATTTTATTTAGATTTATTTAAATTATATTTAAATTAGGGAGGGTTAGGGTTAGACTTAGGTTTAGGGGTTAATAAATTTAGAATAGTGGCGGCGACGTTGGGGGCGACAGATTAGGGGTTAATAAGTGTAGGTAGGTTGCAGCGACATTGGGGGCAGCAGATTAGGGGTTAATAAAAATAATGTAGGTGGCGGCGGTGTTGTGGGCAGCAGATTAGGGGTTAATAAGTATAATGTAGGTGGCGGCGATGTCCGGAGCGGCAGATTAGTGGTTAATAAGTATAATGTAGGTGGCGGCGATGTTATGGGAGGCATATTAGGGGTTAATATTATTTAACTAGTGTTTGCGAGGCGGGAGTGCGGCGGTTTAGGGGTTAATATGTTTATTATAGTTGTGGCGATGTCCAGAGCGGCAGATTAGGGATTAAAAAATGTATTTTAGTGTTTGCGATGCGGGAGGGCCTCGGTTTAGGGGTTAATAGGTAGTTTATGAGTGTTAGTGTACTTTTTAGCACTTTAGTTATGATTATTATGCTACGGCATTGTACCATAAAACTCTTAACTACTGACTTTAAAATGTGTTAGGGATCTTGGAGGTAGAGGGTGTACCGCTAACTTTTTGGCCTCCCAGGACAGAGTCATAATACCGGCGCTATGGAAGTCCCATAGAAAAAAGGGTTTACGAAGTTTACGTAAGTCGTTTTGCGGTAAGGCCAAAGAAGTGTGCGGTGCCCCTAAACCTGCAAGACTAGTAATAGCAGCGGTAGTGAAAAAGCAGCGTTTGGACCTGTTAACGCTGCTTTTTCAGCCTAACGCAAGACTCATCTGCTGCCCCCAGCACCGCCGCCATCTACCTTATTTTTATTAACCCCTAATCTGCCGCCCCCAATGTCGCCGCAACCTACCTACACTTATTAACCCCTAATCTGCCGCCCCCAATGTCGCCACCACTATTCTAAATTTATTAACCCCTAAACCGCCGCACTCCTGCCCCGCAAACATTAGTTAAATATTATTAACCCCTAATCTGCCGTCCCTAACATCGCCAACACCTACCTACATTTATTAACCCCTAATCTGCCGCCCCCAACGTATATACTAAATGACCCCTAATAACCCCTAAACCTAAGTCTAACCCTAACACCCCCTAACTTAAATATAATTTAAATAAATCTAAATAAAATTCCTATCATTAACTAAATTATTCCTATTTAAAACTAAATACTTAGCCATAAAATAAACCCTAAGATAGCTTAGGGTTTATTTTTATTTTACAGGCAAGTTTGTATTTATTTTAACTAGGTAGAATAGTTATTAAATAGTTATTAACTATTTAATAACTACATAGCTAAAATAAATACAAAAGTACCTGTAAAATAAAACCTAACCTAAGTTACACTAACCCCTAACACTACACTACAATTAAATAAATAAATTAACTAAATTAAATACAATTAAATAAATACAATTAGCTAAAGTACAAAAAACCCAAACACTAAATTACAGAAAAATAAAAAACAAATTACAGATCTTTAAACTAATTACACCTAATCTAATAGCCCTATCAAAATAACCCCCCCCCCCCCCAAAATAAAAAAACCCTAGCCTAAACTAAACTATCAATAGCCCTTAGAAGGGCCTTTTGCGGGGCATTGCCCCAAAGTAATCAGCTCATTTACCTGTAAAAAAAAATACAAACAACCCCCCCAACAGTAAAACCCACCACCCACACAACAAACCCCCCAAATAAAAAGCTAACTAAAAAAAAACTAAGCTCCCCATTGCACTGAAAAGGGCATTTGTATGGTCATTGCCCTTAAAAGGGCAGTTAGCTCTATTGCAGGCCCAAACCCTAACCTAAAAGTAAAACCCACCCAATAAACCCTTAAAAAAAAACCTAACACTAACCCCCTGAAGATCGACTTACTGTTCTGAAGAGCGGACATCCATCCTCAAGAATGCGGCAGAAGTTGTCATCCAACCGGGCCGAAGACCTCAATGAAGCCGGGAGAAGTCTTCATCCAAGTCGGGCGAAGAGGTCCTCCAGACGGGCAGAAGTCTTCATCCAGACGGCATCTTCTATCTTCATCCATCTGATTGCATCAGCCAATAGGATTTTTTCTACCTCAATTCCGATTGGCTGATAGAATTCTATCATCCAATCGGAATCTAAGGGACGCCATCTTGGATGACGTCACTTAAAGGTACCTTCATTCAGTAAGAAGACTCCGGATGAAGAGGATGCTCCGCGTCGGATGTCTTGAAGATGTACCCGCTCCACGACGGATGGATGAAGATATAAGATGCTGTCTGGATGAAGACTTCTGCCCGTCTGGAGGACCACTTCGCCCGGCTTGGATGAAGACTTCTCCCGGCTTCGTTGAGGACTTCGGCCGGTTGGATGACAACTTCTGCCGCTTCCTTGAGGATGGATGTCCGGTCTTCAGAACAGTAAGTCGATCTTCAGGGGGTTAGTGTTAGGATTTTTTAAGGGTGTATTTGGGGGTTTTATTTTTAGGTTAGGGTTTGGGCCTGCAATAGAGCTAACTGCCCTTTTAATGGCAATGCCCATCCAAATGCCCTTTTCAGGGTAATGGGGAGCTTAGGTTTTTTTTAGTTAGTATTTTATTTGGGGGGTTGGTTGTGTGGGTGGTGGGTTTTACTGTTGGGGGGGTTATTACTTTGGGGCAATGCCCCACAAAAGGCCCTTTTAAGGGCTATTGATAGTTTAGTTTAGGCTAGGGTTTTTTTTATTTTGGGAGGGTTTTTTTATTTTGGGGGGCTTTTTTTAATTTTGATAGGGCTATTAGATTAGGTGTAATTAGTTTAAATATCTTGTAATTTGTTTATTATTTCCTGCAATTTAGTGGAGGTTTTTTTTTACTTTAGCTAATTTAATTAAATTAATTGTTTTTAATTTAGTAAATTTATTTAATTGTAGTGTAGTGTTAGGTGTTATTGTAACTTCGGTTAGGTTTTATTTTACAGGTATTGTAACAGGTTGTATTTATTTTAGCTAGGTAGTTATTAAATAGTTAATAACTATTTAGTAACTATTCTACCTAGTTAAAATAAATACAAACTTGCCTGTAAAATAAAAATAACCCTAAGATAGCTACAATGTAAGTAATAGTTATATTGTATCTAGTTTAGGGTTTATTTTATAGGAAAGTATTTAATTTTAAATAGGAATTATTTAGGTAATAATATTAATTTTTATTTAGATTTATTTAAATTATATTTAAGTTAGGGGGTGTTAGGGTTAGACTTAGGTTTAGGGGTTAATACATTTAGTATAGTGGCGGCGACGTTGGGGGCGGCAGATTAGGGGTAATAAATGTAGGTAGGTGTCGTCGATGTTAGGGACGGCCGATTAGGGGTTAATAATTTTTAACTAATGTTTGCGAGGCGGAAGTGCGGCGGTTTAGGGGTTAATATGTTTATTATAGTGGCAATGACGTTGGGGGCGGCAGATTAGTGGTTAATAAATGTAGGTAGGTTGCGGCGACATTGAGAGAGGGAGATTAGCGGTTAATAAATATAATGTAGGTGGCGGCGATGTTGGGGGCAGCAAATTAGGGGTTAATAAATATAATGTAGGTGACGGCGATGTCCGGAGCAGTAGATTAGGGGTTAAAAATATAATGTAGGTGGCGACGATGTCAGGGCGGCAGATTAGGGGTTAATAAGTGTAAGATTAGGGGTGTTTAGACTCGGGGTTCGTGTTAGGTGTAAACATAACTTTTATTTCCCCTTAGGAATCAATGGGGCTGCGTTACTGAGTTTTACGTTGCTTTTTTACAGGTGTTAGACTTTTTCTCAGCCGGCTCTCCCCGTTGATTCCTATGGGGAAATCGTGCTGACTGGTATTGGAGTGCGGTAAGGAGCTCAATTTTGCTCAACGCTCACTTCTTGCCTTTTAACGGTGGGTTTGTAAAGACCCATAATACCAGCGCTGCAGGTAAGTGAGCAGTGAGAAAAAAACTGCTTGTTAGCACCGCATAGCCTCTAATGCAAAACTCGTAATCTTGCCATTTATTTTATTTTTTTACCACCTCCTCAATATTTACAAGGTGTCCTGAATTAGGATCTGTAATGTATTCCAAAGATATAAACAGTAAGGCTCGTCAGACGAGACTGGAAAAAGACCGGACCCCTTTAAACCTCCTTCCCCAATAGCAATATACTCAAGGTCAGTCTTCTATTGATAACATGAATGACTGTTTATAACTCTCTTAAGTGATATTAATATATATTATTGCCTACTTGTTATTCTGAGAGAGCAATGTAATTACTACTATACCTCTAAATGATACTGAAAAAGAGTGTATGTTTTAAATTGTTGTGACAAATGTAACCTTATTACTTCTTATGATAATTTTTTCTGATGTACCTGTGATGTAATGTTTTTGAAAATATAGAAAATCTTAATAAAATTTTAAAAAACAAACAAAAAAACCTATACAATATGAGATATAACACATTGTGAAGCCCTCTGCTAATTATTACTAGCTGACACTATAAACAAGATAAAAACCTGTTGACCTGTTTGGAATTTATACAAGTCACAGTGTGCATCTCTTTTTTTAGCTTTCAATTTTTGTTTTTTTCTCTGTGGTAAAGTTTGATCCACTCTAGCCAATCTGGGTTCAACTCAGTTGGATGCCGTGACTTGTTGAACACAGCAATATATACTTAACGCTCAGTACTCACGTCATGTCCTAAAGGAACCTGGTGCTTGCCTCACTTCACAATAATTACTATTAATGTGAGAAAATCACAGTGTAATTAAGGATTAATCAGCAGAACAGGTTACCTGTTTAGAACTTGTTTATTTTAAATAAAAAAGTATTTATACATACATTTAGTATTAGCATGCAACCATAGCTTAAAGGGACATGAAACAAAAAATGTTTCTTTCATGATTCAGATTGAGAATACAATTTTCATCAAATTTCTATTTTACTTCTATTATCTAATTTGCTTTGTTTTCTTGGTATACTTTGTTGAAAGGTATACCTAGGTATGCTCAGGAACTGCAACGCACTGCTTAGAGTGAGCTGCTAATTGATTGCAGCACATGTATGCCTCTTGTCATTGTAGTTCATTGCTGCTTCTTCAACAAAGGATACCAAAATAATGAAGCAAATTTAATAATAGAAGTAAATTGGAAAGTTGTTTAAAATTGTAAGCTCTATCTGAATCATGAAATACATTTATGGGGTTTAATGTCCCTTTAAGCTTTTATCTAGAGTTCTATGTTAAACACTATTTTTTTATATGTGTATAGCTTTTAAATGAATAGATACATTTGACAATTTTTTTAAAATTGGTGATAGGTGCTACTACACACCTTGACAATTTGAAGTAGGACTTCCTGGTGGCAGAAATGTTAGAATGCAATACTGGAAGCAGCAGCTAAGGAATAAATCTGCCACATAACTTGAGCTAATTGAAGCATCCAGTGTTAAGATCACTAAATCAAGCTTCTACAAATGGCTCTGTATTGATTGATACAGATATTGTTGCCTTTGCTTGCTTTTAGTCTGGAAGGTCGAGGGCTGTGGCAGCTCTGCAGTGAGGTTAGCCTTCAACACCCTCCAGTGATCCGGGTACACAGTGAGTGTGACACTGCTGTTATTTATACATAATACACACTGAATAGTATATTTGCCTATATATGGATAATGAGATGGATCTTAAAGTCTTCCTTGCAGAATCTGCTAGATACCAGATTTGGGTGGAGCAACCACTTTGGTCTGTTTGGAGTCCAGAGACTCAGGGCTCGATGATAGAAAGCTTGTCATTGGCGGCGAGAAATGTGTATTTCTGACTCGCCTATCTCGCAAATTTCACGCCTTGCGTAATGATTGTATAAAGTGGGCAGTCCATTGTAAACAATACGTTACGCGATAAGCTGTAAATAGTAAACTATAGGCTTCGCCGCCTTATATCATTTGACGAACTTCGAAATGGGTTTCCAAATATCATTGCGTCGCTTCATAATTTTAATGATTCACTTTATTTCAGTTTGTGTTTGCATATTTCAAAATGTAAAACCAAAGTTATAGTATATTGTCTAATTACGTTATATCGTAATATTTTTTAAATGAAATAAATATTGTAAATAATGTTATTCATGTTAGTTCACCAAAGGATGGGTGGTGAGACATGTATGTGTGTTAAATGTGCGATTCGTATGGCGTATTTTTTTATATCATCGTAACATATCTGCAAAACTTGCAAGATTTACTCAGGTTACGCCCATGGAACGCCCATGGAACGCCCATCTTACGCCCTCTCCTTCGCAATGAAACTCTCCTTCGCAATGAATTCTGCTTTTACTGTTCTGGTAATATTTTGTTATTCTTTTTATTGAAATCGTACAATAAAAATTTTTACGCTCTTTATTTATTTAATATTTTCACTCATTTGTATTATTACGAAATTGCATATATGTTATAAAAAATGTTCAATGTGCAATATTTGTTAACCAATCATATTTACTGTTATATTATTTCTGTTACCATAATACCTTGCAATACATTTATGTACGCATATTTATGAGTACTTCCTTAATATTCTCCAATCACAGCGTATTTTACATTTTACTCTGGTTACATGTATATTTCCTTAATGTATAGCATATTTTATTCTGTGAGGCAGTTGATGAGATTTGTGAAAATGGTTGCTGAGAGGTTTTCAGTTGTGGAGAACGAAATCCTTGTATCTGCTTTGGAGCCAAACTATGACATGCTTTTTGGACCACAGAGGCGTGACACTAGTTTAAAGACAAGGGATGCAATCTGGGAAGATATTGCTGAAATGGTCAATTTAAATGGCACACATATAAAGACTGTGGCTCAATGTTGCAAAAGGGTTGCAGACATTAAAAGGAAAGTTCTTAGAAAGAATAAGCGGAGGAGGTGATTTTTAAAATATGAAAAAATATTTATTAAACTTTTAATGTCTGTAAACCCTAATGTGGACATTGAGCAACAGTCTACTTCAGCATCATCTTCCCAAACTTCTCCCTTGTGTTAAGAACATGTAGATGTCTCTGTTGGCCCAGAAAGTGATGTTGCACAGCAAAATAATACTGAGGATGTAGATAAAGGTAATTTAGTTTTATTTTTTTTAATTTAGTTAACATATCATGTTCCTTATAAAAAATTACATAAAGTTTATTTTAATTTAGTGCAAGAAGTAACTACATCACCAGCATTACTTGCTGAAAGCACTGAGGCAGCACATGAAAGTGACCAAATCGAAATTGAAGAAATTCAAGAATTGAAATTCCTCATTACCGGTATATATACTGTATGTGTATATTTTTATTTTATAATCATTTAGCATGTAAATTTAAACATCAATTTAAAGGGACAATGAACCCACATTTTTTATTTTGTGAATAAGATACAGCATGCAATTTTAATCAACTTTCTAGTTTACTCCTATTATCAAATTTTATACATTCTCTTGCTATCTTTATTCGAAAAGCAATAATGTAAGTTTAGTTGTTAGCACATTTTTGACGATCAACCTGGGTTGTTCTTGATTGTTGGATAAGTTCACACACAAATAAACAACTGGTGTCCCAAATATTTGCTGGCTCCTTAGATTAGATGCCTTCTTTTTCAAATAAAGGTAGCAAGAATACAATTAAAATTTGATAATAGGAGTAAATTAGAACGTTGCTTAAAATTGCATGCTCTATCAGTGGGTTTAGTGTCCCTTTAAGCATTGTAATTTTTGAATATATATATATATATTTTTGATGACAAAGTTCCCTATAGACCAATATGTAAATCCCCTGATCTATAACATGTTAGGATATCTCCTTACATCTGCAAAGTTTAACCCCAAAAACCTGCTTCTGATTTGTAAATAATGTTAAAAGCACTTGTAATGGATGGTTATTAATTATGCATCCATAAAAGGGATTTGTTATACATGAATGGATGCACAATATTTTATTTTCACTACTTGTAATATAGAAAATAATATATAATTTTGTTTCTAACTAATTTAAATTTTTTATTTTTAAAGATGCTGAAAATGAAAATGCAATTAGTGCAAATGTGGTTGATGCTGACAATGCAGAAGATTTTCAACCACATGAACAAGGTATGTATTAATTTACACCTTAACATGTTAATTTACATGTTAATAAAGAATGTCACTTATGTGTGTGCATTTTATTTTTAAAGTGTAAAAATAAAATTACATTGTTGTCACAGTTTTTATTTTCTTTATCAAAACAATATTTTAAATTTGTGCATAGTGCAATTAAATTTTTAATGTATTTTAATATGATATTTGTTTTATTTCTAACAGGAAAACGGGAAGAGAATACATTTGATAAAATGTGTGATTTGCTTGAAAATATAAACGCTAATATCACAGTTTTGAAAGACTCAATGCTTCACCATTTTCAAAAAAAATAAAGTTCACAAACAAAAAATAAGAAGACTTTTAACCAGAATCATTGAAAACCAAAAAGAACAGCGTGCTATGATATTCAGAGAAAGAAGGTGGGAGAGAAGGGCATTTTATTCTGGGGTTAAAACACGTGGTGGACCATTTTATCATCCACATTAATATCTTATGTTTGTTTTTTTGAAAGTTAATATAAGAATGTTTACAATTGGTCTCTTTATTTTCTTGAGTTATACACCATACAACACATTACATATTTTTCGCACATGTATTAAAGGGACATGTACATTTGATTTATGATTTCAGTGTGGGGTGTTCACAAGTATGATTATATAATTAATGAACATTGATGTTTATATCATTATCAAATAATATTTTTACTTATATTAGTTTATAATACACATAGTTGTCTGCATATTTGTGTGCACTGTCCCTTTAATATTTATAAAAAAAAACACAAATATTTTACGAGTATTTTATATTCATTTATTTTAAATTACTATGTTTAACTCAAAGAATAATTATATACACATATTAAATTTGTTTTCCTTTTCTATATTTTCTTATTATTTTTACTAGCTGGAAGATTACCATCAGAATTCTGATTTCCTTTTCTTTTTCCATCAGAAATTATAACATCAGAATGTATTCCATCAATATCTGAATTACCTAAATTGGTTGATTCGATTACAAATGAATTTAAATTTTCAGCATTTTCTGAAGAACTAACATTTAAATTTAAAGGAGTATTAGTACAATCATTTTTTTGACATAGAAAAATCATTGGCCTCTATTTATGAAAGGTCTTGCGGACCTGATCCGACAGTGCGGATCAGGTCCGCAAGACCTCGCTGAATGCGGAGAGCAATACGCTCTCCGTATTCAGCATTGCACCAGCAGCTCACAAGAGCTGCTGGTGCAACACCGCCCCCTGCTGACTCACGGCCAATCGGCCGCCAACAGGGAGGTGTCAATCAACCTGATCGTATTCTATCGGGTTGAATTGTGGTGATTCCTGTCCGTCTGCTCAGAGCTGTCCATTCGGAGCTTGATAGATAGGCCCTTTGTCTGAGCTATTGATTTTAAGGACTCACTAATGTGTTCCAAATGTTTATTACTTTTTTCAACAGAATCATTTAATTTTTTGATTGCATGATTTTGTTGAACTATTTCTTCCTTAAATTCAAGCATTGTGTTATTCATAATCTCAATTATGTTGCGTAATAAATCATTATGTTGTATTAATTTATAACTAAATTCCCCAACATCCTTATAAAATTCATTGTCCTCAGGATTGTTCTCATTTTCTGATGGCAATGAATTATTTTCATTTTGTAAATAAATAATTGTATGTTCAGCTTCATTGCTAATGTTGTTTTCCTCCTCCTGTTCTATGTTACTATTTGAAAATGTGGCTTGTGATAAATCCAATAGTACATTTATTGGTATTTCATTTTGAGATGATATATTGTTGGGTGGTAGTTCACTTTCCATACTTAATTATCAAACATTTCATTTTCATTAATATTAGATTCATTACGATCCAATGATGGTGTCTCAATATTTTCTTGTGAACTTTCATTTTGTCCTTCTGCCACTAAAAAAGAAATGTTTTTTATTTTTGTTTATATTTATTATTTCACATACATATTTTAAATTACATTATCCATAAACATAATAAAAAATACCTGTTCTTACACCAATATTAGTAAGTCCAGGAACTCCAGAAACCATTGCAGCTGGGATTAATTCTCTAATTATTTTTTCTGATTCAAAGTATGTGATTGGTACATATGTTCCACCACCTGTTTTCTTTCTTTCAGTGTTTTCTTTTCCCATTTTTGCTTTAAAGGGACAGTCAACACCAGAATTTATGTTGTTTTAAAAGATAGATAATCCCTTCATTACCCATTCCCCAGTTTTGCATAAACAACACAGTTATATTAATATACTTTTTACCGCTGTGATTACCTTGTATCTAAGCATCTTCTGACAGCCCCCTGATCACATGACATTTTATTTATTATCTATTGACTTTCATTTTAGCCAATTAGTGCAGTGTCTGCCACAACCCACGGGCGTGCTCACAATGTTATCTATAGGGTTTACCTGAACTAGCTCTCCCCTGCTGTGAGAAGCAAATACAAAAGCATGTGATTAGAGGCGGCCTTCAAGGGCTTAGAAATTATCATATGAGCCTTCCTAGGTCTAGCTTTCAATTAAGAATACCAAAAGAACAAAGCAAAATTGGTGATAAAAGTAAATTGGAAAGTTGTTTAAAATGACATGCCCTATTTGAAACATGAAAGTTTTTTTTGGACTTAACTGTCCCTTTAACTTTAATTTTTAAATCAGAGTATCTTTTTTTTTGCATTTGGACACTGATCTGGGCCTAACACCTACAGCTGATACAGATTTTGCAATTTTTCCCCATATTGAATTCTTTTCAAAATTAGAAGTTTTTGCAGACATGGATCCAAACAGTTTATCATAATACATTTGCATTTGCTGTGCTAATACAAGATTTTCCTCTTCTGTGAATGCAGGGTTTCTACCAGACTCACTATTTTGGGATGATACTCAAAAAATATTTTATAAAATATCATTAGCATTAAATGTGTCATATTTCTTTAAAAAAATAAAAGGAAATATAAAATAACATATACAATAAATATATAATATGGTGGATTATATGTACTTACCATTGTTAATATTTTCGGAATTTATATACACTTGTTTTTCTTTGGAAAATGCAAATCGAATTTTAAGTTTCCTAAGGAAAGTAGCATAGAAAATTTTGCGCCATAAAAAGGGAACTTTTATAATGTCGAAGTACATGACGATTGCAGTTACGAATATTCACAAACAAATGTAAGAAGTTTATATTGAAATAGCGAAGGATGATTGTGTATGTTTTCACCGTAAAACTTTATTACAAAATACGCAATGATCAAAAATGACGTGATCAAAGAGCGTCGGAATAAGCAATTGCTAGACTATAAATATTTTGACATCATTTTAAAAAAAAGTGTGCGAAATTCAATTTACGAGGGTAAGTTTACGAAAATTATTTCGAAAAATATGACTTGAAATTTACTAAAATATTTAATTTAAAATTCGATTTTGTATTTATAATTACAGATGGGAGAATATATATATTATGCATTATTTCAACATAGAAGATTTCAAAGGAGAAGAAGGAGGTTGATAACATATCATACAAATATGATAGAAATATTGAATGAAAATGATGTTGAACAATCTCAAGGATTAAATTCAGAACCAACAACCACGAGGACACACAGGGTATACAGGCCCAGAACATACAGAGAAAGACAATTTTTAAGTGACATGCCTGATGATATTGTATTTCAAAGATTTCGATTTAACAAATCAGTTATAATTACCGTTTACGAATTATTTAAAGATGATTTGGATCCTAGAACAAGGAGAAATAGAGCAATACCAGGAATTGTTAAATTATTGACCACACTTCATTTTTGGGAACAGGTTCTTTCCAACATACCACCAGTTCAATTACAGGTGTGTCACAAAGTGCTTTTTCCAGATTTCTTAACCAGGTTATTAATGTTTTCAAGAAGAATATTGACAGATTTATTATATGTCCAATTACTGAAAATTAAAAAAATATAATTAAGGAATATTTCTATGAACATTATGGAATACCAAATAGGATGTATTGACTGCACACACATACAAATTTGTGCACCAATTAATCATCCAGAAACATATTTTAACAGAAAGGAGTGGCACTCTCTAAACACTCAAGTAGTATGTGACCACAAATACAAAATTATTTCTCTGTTGTCAGCTTTTCCAGGGAGTGCACATGATTCTTATATTCTAAAGCAATCACTCCTTTATGAAGATAGGAATGCAGGAATTTGTGGAAATGGTTTGATACTTGGTAAGTTATGTATTAACATGTTTAATTGTCTAATACATAAAATAAATTATTTGTAATACTAACCATAAATCATACATCCATCAGGAGATGCAGGATACCCATATTACAAATGGTTAATCACACCTGTCTCCAAACCAGCAAACAGAAAAGAAATGAAGTTCAATGACGCACACTCAAAAGCAAGATCAGCTATTGAACGTACATTTGGACTTCTTAAGAGTAGGTTCCGTTATATCGATAAAACTGGAGGAGCATTAAAATATCAACCGACAAAGGCTGCAGACATAATAACTTTGTGTTGTATGCTTCATAATTTAGCCATTGAAAATAATCTAGATATTGTTGTAGATTATGATTATGAACATGGAATAATTCAAAACGAATTTTCTTCACAGGACCCTGCTGTAAACACCAGTGTGAGGGAACACATGATTAATAATTATTTTTTAATTAAAAATGTATAATTACATTGCATTGCATTGCTTTACTTATGAATACAATTGTATTAATTTTCTTTTTATTTCAAAATAATCAGAAGTCAGAAATAATACATGAGTTTGGACATTTAATATTTATAATATACACATCTGAATTTCTAAGTTCAAACTTGATCAATAGACACTTTTGAAAGAAATTACGAATACAGTGGGTATTTAACATTACGCAAACCAAAAAAAACATTTGCAATGTATGTCGAATGAAGAAAACACGCCCATTTGGAATACATACATGCAATCAATTTCGAACACTTTCAATCATTACGATATTATATTCGCACTCCAGTGCGCACATCTTTACATCATATCATTTTACAAACAAGCTTACTATCATCGAGCCCTCAATGTTAAAGGGATAGTAAAAACCAAAAATGTTATTGTTTAATAAGATAGATAATCCCTTACCATTCCCCAGTTTTGCATAACCAACACTGTTATAGAAATATACGTTTTACCTCTGTAATTACCTTGTATCTAAGCTTCTGCAAACTGCCTCCTTATCTCAGATCTTTTGACAGACTTGCATTTCAGGGAATTATTGCTGACTTAAATAACTCCACGTGCTTGAGCACAATTTTATTTATATGAAACACATGAACTAACGCCCTCTAGTTGTGATTAGATTACTGGATTAGAGGACCTAATCTGGGGATGGGCATTCAAACTGATTGTATCTTTTTCACTGGCAAGGCGAGGAGTCAGGGATGTCCTGTGGTGAAACATTATGAAGCTTGTCAAGCTAGAAAGTCAGAGTAGGTTAGGTGACTCTTATTTTCGGTACTGGATTACTGTATTGAGGATTCTTGTGATAGTTTGATCTAAGGCAACTCAGACGTTGTTTGAATATTTCAAACTTTGCTCACTTGGGGTTATATGCTTATCCCAGATTAGAATCGTAGGCCTAGATTTGGAGTTCGGCGGTAAAAGGGCTGTTAACGCTCCGCGGGCTTTTTTCTGGCCGCACCATAAAATTAACTCTGGTATCGAGAGTTCAAACAAATGCTGCGTTAGGCTCCAAAAAAGGAGCGTAGAGCATTTTTACCGCAAATGCAACTCTCGATACCAGAGTTGCTTACGGACGCGGCCGGCCTCAAAAACGTGCTCGTGCACGATTCCCCCATAGGAAACAATGGGGCTGTTTGAGCTGAAAAAAAACCTAACACCTGCAAAAAAGCAGCGTTCAGCTCCTAACGCAGCCCCATTGTTTCCTATGGGGAAACACTTCCTACGTCTGCACCTAACACTCTAACATGTACCCCGAGTCTAAACACCCCTAACCTTACACTTATTAACCCCTAATCTGCCGCCCCCGCTATCGCTGACCCCTGCATATTTTTTTAAACCCCTAATCTGCCGCTCCGTAAACCGCCGCCACCTACGTTATCCCTATGTACCCCTAATCTGCTACCCCTAACACCGCCGACCCCTATATTATATTTATTAACCCCTAACCTGCCCCCCACAACGTCGCCGACACCTGCCTACACTTATTAACCCCTAATCTGCCGAGCGGACCTGAGCGCTACTATAATAAAGTTATTAACCCCTAATCCGCCTCACTAACCCTATCATAAATAGTATTAACCCCTAATCTGCCCTCCCTAACATCGCCGACACCTAACTTCAATTATTAACCCCTAATCTTCCGATCGGAGCTCACCGCTATTCTAATAAATGGATTAACCCCTAAAGCTAAGTCTAACCCTAACACTAACACCCCCCTAAGTTAAATATAATATTTGTCTAACGAAATAAATTAACTCTTATTAAATAACTTATTTCTATTTAAAGCTAAATACTTACCTGTAAAATAAACCCTAATATAGCTACAATATAAATTATAATTATATTATAGCTATTTTAGGATTAATATTTATTTTACAGGCAACTTTGTAATTATTTTAACCAGGTACAATAGCTATTAAATAGTTAAGAACTATTTAATAGTTACCTAGTTAAAATAATAACAAATTTACCTGTAAAATAAATCCTAACCTAAGTTATAATTAAACCTAACACTACCCTATCAATAAAATAATTAAATAAACTACCTACAATTAACCTAACACTACACTATCAATAAATTAATTAAACACAATTCCTACAAATAAATACAATTAAATAAACTAGCTAAAGTACAAAAAATAAAAAAGAACTAAGTTACAGAAAATAAAAAAATATTTACAAACATAAGAAAAATATTACAACAATTTTAAACTAATTACACCTACTCTAAGCCCCCTAATAAAATAACAAAGCCCCCCAAAATAAAAAATTCCCTACCCTATTCTAAATTAAAAAAGTTACAAGCTCTTTTACCTTACCAGCCCTGAACAGGGCCCTTTGCGGGGCATGCCCCAAGAAGTTCAGCTCTTTTGCCTGTAAAAAAAAACATACAATACCCCCCCCCCAACATTACAACCCACCACCCACATACCCCTAATCTAACCCAAACCCCCCTTAAATAAACCTAACACTAAGCCCCTGAAGATCTTCCTACCTTGTCTTCACCATCCAGGTATCACCGATCCGTCCTGGCTCCAACATCTTCATCCAACCCAAGCGGGGGTTGGCGATCCATAATCCGGTCCAGAAGAGGCTCCAAAGTCTTCCTCCTATCCGGCAAGAAGAGGACATCCGGACCGGCAAACATCTTCTCCAAGCGGCATCTTCGATCTTCTTCCATCCGGAGCGAAGCGGCAGGATCCTGAAGACATCCAGCGCGGAACATCCATCCGGACCGACGACTGAACGACGAATGACTGTTCCTTTAAGGGACGTCATCCAAGATGGCGTCCCTCGAATTCCGATTGGCTGATAGGATTCTATCAGCCAATCGGAATTAAGGTAGGAATTTTCTGATTGGCTGATGGAATCAGCCAATCAGAATCTAGTTCAATCCGATTGGCCGATCCAATCAGCCAATCAGATTGAGCTCGCATTCTATTGGCTGATCGGAACAGCCAATAGAATGCGAGCTCAATCTGATTGGCTGATTGGATCAGCCAATCGGATTGAACTTGATTCTGATTGGCTGATTCCATCAGCCAATCAGAAAATTCCTACCTTAATTCCGATTGGCTGATAGAATCCTATCAGCCAATCGGAATTCGAGGGACGCCATCTTGGATGACGTCCCTTAAAGGAACAGTCATTCGTCGTTCAGTCGTCGGTCCGGATGGATGTTCCGCGCTGGATGTCTTCAGGATCCTGCCGCTTTGCTCCGGATGGAAGAAGATCGAAGATGCCGCTTGGAGAAGATGTTTGCCAGTCCGGATGTCCTCTTCTTGCCGGATAGGAGGAAGACTTTGGAGCCTCTTCTGGACCGGATTATGGATCGCCAACCCCCGCTTGGGTTGGATGAAGATGTTGGAGCCAGGACGGATCGGTGATACCTGGATGGTGAAGACAAGGTAGGAAGATCTTCAGGGGCTTAGTGTTAGGTTTATTTAAGGGGGGTTTGGGTTAGATTAGGGGTATGTGGGTGGTGGGTTGTAATGTTGGGGGGGGGGTATTGTATGTTTTTTTTTACAGGCAAAAGAGCTGAACTTCTTGGGGCATGCCCCGCAAAGGGCCCTGTTCAGGGCTGGTAAGGTAAAAGAGCTTGTAACTTTTTTAATTTAGAATAGGGTAGGGAATTTTTTATTTTGGGGGGCTTTGTTATTTTATTAGGGGGCTTAGAGTAGGTGTAATTAGTTTAAAATTGTTGTAATATTTTTCTTATGTTTGTAAATATTTTTTTATTTTCTGTAACTTAGTTCTTTTTTATTTTTTGTACTTTAGCTAGTTTATTTAATTGTATTTATTTGTAGGAATTGTGTTTAATTAATTTATTGATAGTGTAGTGTTAGGTTAATTGTAGGTAATTGTAGGTAGTTTATTTAATTATTTTATTGATAGGGTAGTGTTAGGTTTAATTATAACTTAGGTTAGGATTTATTTTACAGGTAAATTTGTTATTATTTTAACTAGGTAACTATTAAATAGTTCTTAACTATTTAATAGCTATTGTACCTGGTTAAAATAATTACAAAGTTGCCTGTAAAATAAATATTAATCCTAAAATAGCTATAATATAATTATAATTTATATTGTAGCTATATTAGGATTTATTTTACAGGTAAGTATTTAGCTTTAAATAGGAATAATTTATTTAATAAGAGTTAATTTATTTCGTTAGATTTAAATTATATTTAACTTAGGGGGGTGTTAGTGTTAGGCGTTAGCCAGAAAGCTCTTAACTCCTGCTATTTTCAGGCGGCTGGAATCTTGTCGTTAGAGCTCTAACGCTCACTTCGGAAACGACTCTAAATACCGGCGTTAGAAAGATCCCATTGAAAAGATAGGCTACGCAAATGGCGTAGGGGGATCTGCGGTATGGAAAAGTCGCGGCTGAAAAGTGAGCGTTAGACCCTTTAATCACTGACTCCAAATACCAGCGGGCGGCCAAAACCAGCGTTAGGAGCCTCTAACGCTGGTTTTGACGGCTACCGCCGAACTCCAAATCTAGGCCGTAGTGACTCCTTTAGAAATACATCACTATATGAAGATTTGTCTTTGGTGTCCAGATATATTATTTACTTGAGCAGTTATGTTTACTATACTAATGTATGCTATTTCCCATTTATTTACAAGATATTTGTTTCTGTTAGTTACTGTGAAATTATACAGCCCTCTCCTCTACAATGAATATTAGATATATGGTTATAACTGTAAAGGGACAGTTCCTTTATTACCATCTAGTCCTAAAGCCCGTTCACACGGGCCGTGTTGTGTTATGTGTTATCTCTCTCTCTCTCTCTCTCTCCTGTGTTTCACCCCTGCGCGTGCGATCAGCTGTGCTGCCCGGTCCTCTCTCTCCTGTGTTTCACTCCTGCGCGTGCGATCAGCTGTGCTGCCCGGTCCTCTCTCTCCTGTGTTTCACCCCTGCGCGTGCGATCAGCTGTGCTGCCCGGTCCTCGCGCTGCTGTGTTTCACCCCTGCGCGTGCGATCAGCTGTGCTGCCCGGTCCTCGCGCTGCTGTGTTTCACCCCTGCGCGTGCGATCAGCTGTGCTGCCCGGTCCTCGCGCTGCTGTGTTTCACCCCTGCGCGTGCGATCAGCTGTCTAAGGCCAAGTGTTTGTCTGTACTGCGCATGACGGCTTCAGACAAACACTTGTCTTTTATAATATAGGATTCCCCAGTTTTGCATAACCAACACGGTTATATAAATACATTTTTTATCTCTGTGATTAACTGTATCTAAGCCTCTGCAGACTGTCTCCTCATTTAAGTTCTTTTGACAGACTTGCATTTTAGCCAATCAGTACTGACTCCTAGATAACTCTACGGGAGTGAGCACAATGTTATATATATGGCACATGACATGAACTAGAGCTGTCCAGCTGTGAAAAACTGTCAAAATGCACTGAGATAAGAGGCTTAGAAATTAGCATATTATCATACCTAGGTTTAGTTTTCGACAAAGACTACCAAGAGAACAAAGCAAATTTGATGATAAAAGTAAATTGGAAAGTTGTTTAAAATTGCTTGCCCTATCTGAATCATGAAAGTTTTATTCTGACTAGACTGTCCCTTTAAGGAGAGTATAGAAAATGTTCTTACACGTGAAGTACATATAAGTTACTATTATCCTATGACTTACTCCTCCATATCTGTCTACTGACAGGTTTGTACTCTCTTCTTATTTAAAGACCATAATTAATAGCCATAGTAAGCAAAATTACTCTCAAAGGTCTTAAAGAGATTATCCAGCCATTCTGTACTTAGTATGCATTGCTAGTGATCAAGAGTGCCACTAACAAAACAAATTGTTCCAATAATTAGTAGTCTGTGATAAGAGGCTATGGACTATGCTTTACATTTAAAATTTGGAATGTAATTATTTTTTTTACAATGTGTTTGTAAACTTAAGAAAAATATGATTAAAAAACTGTACCTACCTTTATGAAATTTGCCATGGCGACAAGGGTTTGTAAATACCTACCTTTATTTGATTAAAAAAACAAGCCCCTTAGATTACAAGTGGGCACAAGCGGTTTTGTACTAGAACAATTGTGTTTTCGCAAGCCATTTTCATTTTGCTGATATTACAAGTACAGTGCAATCGCCTTTTACGCTTCAATACTTTCCGCAATCTAAGAGCTGTGGTTAACTGGTTTCCGAAAATAAAAAGCTGCACAAAACACAACAAAGATACATTACAAAGTACACTTACACTCATAAATAAACTATTAACCCCTAAACCGCCAACCCACAAATCGCAAAGTACCTTAAAAAACTATTAACCCCTAAACCGCCATCACCCCAAATTGCAAAGTACCTAAATAAAATATTAACTCCTAGACCAGTGTTTTTCAACCAGTGTGCCGTGGTACACTAGTGTGCCGTGAGAGATCCTCAGGTGTGCCACGGCAGACTGACAACAGTGTGACATATTTTTTAAACTTTGCTTGTTTTTTACTCCCAGTGCAGGGGTAGTTTGTAGGAGGCATGGCATAACAGCACAATACATACAGTATGTGTGTGTTTGTGTGTATGTGTATATATATATGCTGTATTAGGCTACAATGTGTGATTTTTTTAACATTTTGGGATGGTGGGATTTTTTAATGTAAAAAAGTGTGCCACGGCAAAAAAAAGGTTAAAAATCACTGTCCTAGACCACCATCCCCCCCATATAGCAAACACTAATTAAAACTATTAACCCCTAAACCGCCTTCTCCCACAACACAAAATTAAAAACGAACATCTAAACCCCCTAACCGAACACCCCATAACTTTACCCAAATTAAAATGCCCCTAAATTTACCACAACAAAAAAATTCTAACTACCTTAAAAAAAAAAAACTTACCTGTAAAATTAAATAAAAGCCTTATCTTACCTTTAAAAATAAAAAATTAACATTACAGGGAAAAAAAACATTACCGAAAAATAAAAAAAACTAACATTACAAAAAATAAAATCCCTAACATTACATATAACCAAAAAAATAATGTTACAAAAAATAAAAAAAATTACCAAAAATAAATTAATTAATCCTATTCTAAAACCCCTTAAAAATAACAACCACAAAATAAAAAATAAAAATAATTGCAAAATCAATTACCCATACTGTGAATATCTGAAATAAATATATAATGATTTTATTAGTCCATTACCAGACATCCCAACCTGCAAAAAAATTTTTCAGGGAGGTGGCTTCACCGGCTACTGCACTGCTTGCTGGCGCCGCCCAGCAACCCCCCCCCCCCCCACCCCGGTTATATACTGGACACGTGGAAACCTTAATTAAGATAGATACTTATCATTAAAGTAGCTTTCCACTAAACTCACATTAAAAAAAGTAGCTTTATTGTACAACCACATAATACAAACCTATTTTCCAGTGATCGTATGCTTGTTGAATGCTCAAATATTTTAGAATACAAAGTTTAATTACGTTCAGTAAATAAGGTAGTATTTTATTTTATTAAAATCGGAGGGGGCTTTTTGGTCACTGATGCATGCTGAGGGTTCCAAAGAGTCCCAGCTTGTGAAGTACTCAGTATAGTTGTCCCTGTATGACTTTTGGATTTTGTGTCTGAGAGTGTGTGTGATTTTGAGTTTGAGAGGGTATTTGTAGTTATGTTTTGTACTCACAGTAGAGTCAGTTTGATAAGGACCTGACAGCAGGGGTGTCTATCTCCTCCCTCACAGGGGCACACTCTCTTTGCCCTCTCTCAGTTCTCACTTAGCCTATGCTGCAGCCAATGTTGCCTGCTGCCGATTCTCCTCCTCCCCCAAGAGCCTTATCGCCGCCTCCAAACAGCAGGAGGGAGGGTGGCAGACACGCAATATGCTGAAAGTAAAGACAGACCTGCTGTGACAACGCCTTCTTGCTTGATGACGTCACCGCAACTAGAGGCATTCCTTAAAGGGACACTGGACCCAAATGTTTTCTTTCGTGATTCAGATAGAGCGTTCAATTTTAAGAAACTTTCTAATTTACTCCTATTATCAAATTTTCTTCGTTCTCTTGGTCTCTTTATTTGAAAAGAAAGAAGGTAAGTTTAGATGCCGGCCCATTTTTGGTGAACAACCTGGGTTGTTCTTGCTGATTGGTGGATAAATTCACCCACCAATAAACAAGTGCTGTCTATAGTTCTGAACCAAAAATTGGCTGACTCCTTAGCTTAGATGCCTTCTTTTTCAAATAAAGATAGCAAAAGAACAAAGAAAAATTGATAAAAGGAGTAAATTATAACGTTGCTTAAAATTGCATGCTCTATCTGAATCACAAAAGAAAAAAATTGGGTTCAGTGTCCCTTTAAAGAAACACTGTTTTCCGGATTTGGACAACATTGGATCATGGTATTTGTAGTTTCAGAGAGATTGCATTTCATTTGGGGTTGTCAGGGAGCTGCTGTTCTAAAATACAGGGAGTGCAGAATTATTAGGCAAATGAGTATTTTGACCACATCATCCTCTTTATGCATGTTGTCTTACTCCAAGCTGTATAGGCTCGAAAGCCTACTACCAATTAAGCATATTAGGTGATGTGCATCTCTGTAATGAGAAGGGGTGTGGTCTAATGACATCAACACCCTATATCAGGTGTGCATAATTATTAGGCAACTTCCTTTCCTTTGGCAAAATGGGTCAAAAGAAGGACTTGACAGGCTCAGAAAAGTAAAAAATAGTGAGATATCTTGCAGAGGGATGCAGCACTATTAAAATTGCAAAGCTTCTGAAGTGTGATCATCGAACAATCAAGCGTTTCATTCAAAATAGTCAACAGGGTCGCAAGAAGCGTGTGGAAAAACCAAGGCGCAAAATAACTGCCCATGAACTGAGAAAAGTCAAGCGTGCAGCTGCCAAGATGCCACTTGCCACCAGTTTGGCCATATTTCAGAGCTGCAACATCACTGGAGTGCCCAAAAGCACAAGGTGTGCAATACTCAGAGACATGGCCAAGGTAAGAAAGGCTGAAAGACGACCACCACTGAACAAGACACACAAGCTGAAACGTTAAGACTGGGCCAAGAAATATCTCAAGACTGATTTTTCTAAGGTTTTATGGACTGATGAAATGAGAATGAGTCTTGATGGGCCAGATGGATGGGACCGTGGCTGGATTGGTAAAGGGCAGAGAGCTCCAGTCCGACTCAGACGCCAGCAAGGTGGAGGTGGAGTACTGGTTTGGGCTGGTATCATCAAAGATGAGCTTGTGGGGCCTTTTCGGGTTGAGGATGGAGTCAAGCTCAACTCCCAGTCCTACTGCCAGTTTCTGGAAGACACCTTCTTCAAGCAGTGGTACAGGAAGAAGTCTGCATCCTTCAAGAAAAACATGATTTTCATGCAGGACAATGCTCCATCACACGCGTCCAAGTACTCCACAGCGTGGCTGGCAAGAAAGGGTATAAAAGAAGAAAATCTAATGACATGGCCTCCTTGTTCACCTGATCTGAACCCCATTGAGAACCTGTGGTCCATCATCAAATGTGAGATTTACAAGGAGGGAAAACAGTACACCTCTCTGAACAGTGTCTGGGAGGCTGTGGTTGCTGCTGCACGCAATGTTGATGGTGAACAGATCAAAACACTGACAGAATCCATGGATGGCAGGCTTTTGAGTGTCCTTGCATAGAAAGGTGGCTATATTGGTCACTGATTTGTTTTTGTTTTCTTTTTGAATGTCAGAAATGTATATTTGTGAATGTTGAGATGTTATATTGGTTTCACTGGTAAAAATAAATAATTGAAATGGGTATATATTTGTTTTTTGTTAAGTTGCCTAATAATTATGCACAGTAATAGTCACCTGCACACACAGATATCCCCCTAAAATAGCTATAACTAAAAACAAACTATTTGTTGTTTTTAACTTAATTTGTTGATTCACTACTTTTACTTAAATGACAACGTAAAATGGTATAAAAAGTTGTTGCCGCATTTGCGGTGTCTAGTCAAAGCTGATTTAGCAATACTAGTTTAACCACAAACTTTAGTTACTCATAGGCAACATAGGTATCGGGTCAGGCTTGTCCTAGTCCATATATTATTCAGGATATTTACTAAGTAATAGTGGTAATCAAGTTAGGTTTACCTTAACTTACGATATTACTAGTGGTATTTACAAGGTAACTGACTGCCCAAACAACACCTTAGGAAATCCTAGTATAATTCTACACGGTATTAACAGGTAAAAATACGGAGGTATTTACAAGGTAACTGACTATCCAAACAATACCTTAGGTAAACCTAGTATATTTTCACACGGTATTAATAGGTAAAACTAAGGAGTATATTAAATCCTTTACTCTTTATAGCATTGTGGGCAGCAAAGTATTCAAGAAACTAGATACCTAATAGCAATATTTAACAAACGGTATTAAAAGGTAACCACATATTAGAGTTCACTATCTGACTCTTTCATAATTATATTAAAGGTAACCCTAGTAAAATTTATTGCGGTATTAATAGGTAACTATAAGAAGGTTATTGGACTTCTTATTTCTATAGCTGGGTTTACTTTAACTCAATATATTAGTGGCACCCACAAAGCAACTCCTATATAAAGGTCTGATCTCCCCTGACCCAGATACTTACTAGTGGATAATGATTTCTAAAGGTATCCAAACATTAGAATTTACTAATTGACTCTCTATCATAATACTTTAGGAAGAACAATCTAGTACGGTATTAATAGGTAAAAACTTGGAGTGTATTATACCTCTCACTCCTTTCAGTTTTATGGGTAGTACAGTACTCATTCTTACCAACTTAGATACTTACCAGAGATATTTATTAAATGGTACAAAAAAGGTTTCCAAATATTTGAGTTCATTAACTGAATATCCACAACAATACTATAAGAAACCAAGTACTTTTTACTTTTTATTGTGGCAGTAACAGGAAAAATAAAGAGTTTATTAAATTTTTACTCTTTACAAGTATTGTAGGCAGTAAAGCACTCACCAACTCACAGTTTACACTGTATACGAACCTTCCATCATAATTGGTTACTGTACACCCTAAACACTTTCTTCCCCACTATCCTTATATATATCCAATATTGAAACCCACCCTATATAAGGAACAATATCACCTATATATGAGTAAAATACTAAGAGATGACCTTGTCATTTGATTCATAAAGAGACTCTCCATATACCTAACGAGGGTGTTTGTCTCTATTAGCCAGTAGTGACAGTATCTGGCTAACCAGTAGTGGATCCAAATTCTAATTTCTTTTAAAATGTTTGTTAAATCCCCTGTTTTTAAAGTGATCTAGTAAAAGTTATATTTTAATTTCTTATTTCCCTGCATCACACCAATACGTTCTTAGAGTGCTATATTTGTACCCCTTTTTGTCAGTTTTCTACTGATTTTCTGTAAAGCTTATATGTAGGTACAAGCACCTACCCCTATCAGATAAATTACAAGGAGTATACCAAATAAAAGTATACTCATTACTCTATGAATGAGTAGGGGAACGTCAAAATATACCAATAATTTGAGTAGTGCCATTGTCTCTTCTCTGTAAAAACAGTACACCTCTCTGAACAGTGTCTGGGAGGCTGTGGTTGCTGCTGCACGCAATGTTGATGGTGAACAGATCAAAACACTGACAGAATCCATGGATGGCAGGCTTTTGAGTGTCCTTGCAAAGAAAGGTGGCTATATTGGTCACTGATTTGTTTTTGTTTTGTTTTTGAATGTCAGAAATGTATATTTGTGAATGTTGAGATGTTATATTGGTTTCACTGGTAAAAATAAATAATTGAAATGGGTATATATTTGTTTTTTGTTAAGTTGCCTAATAATTATGCACAGTAATAGTCACCTGCACACACAGATATCCCCCTAAAATAGCTAAAACTAAAAACAAACTAAAAACTACTTCCAAAACTATTCAGCTTTGATATTAATGAGTTTTTTGGGTTCATTGAGAACATGGTTGTTGTTCAATAATAAAATGAATCCTCAAAAATACAACTTGCCTAATAATTCTGCACTCCCTGTAAGTCTGTTCTAAAATAAATTTAAATCTGTAAATGGTTCATTCCATAAACCTTAGGTCCGATCACTCTATGCAGACACAACCATTAGATTTTGTGGGGCCACGTGATACTATACAAGAAGTTTTTTTAATGGAATCCGCCCTATACTTTAAGTGTTGATCATTTGGGATTCTTATATATTTCATATTATTTCAAATTGTATGTTTTTTTTTTTCCACCACCATTTACGTCACCGCGCGCATGCGCACTGAAGGCAACTCGACTGTATAAATCCTGGACCCTCTGATGCTGTGCATATGCGTGGAATTTGTCGGGAGTGCATGCGCAATAAAGGCTAATCTCCATATAATACATCGACCCTTTGCTGCTACTGAAACAGCTGATTTTGAGAGGTTGGGCCACTTGCACATGCACAGTGAGCGCCACACCCCTCCAACAGCTGATGTCACGTCACCGGAAGTGACCCAAGTCCCGCATTCTTCTAAGTTGAGATTTATTTTAGAACAGCTATTACAATGAGGAAAACTCCCTGAACTTCAGGGAGAGCTGGGATGTCTGCATTACAGAAATACAAAATTCTTGATGAAAATCTTTATTATGCATGTAGCTAAAAAAATACATTATTTTTATTTTGTTCAAGTGAAATATTAATATATTGAAAAATGTAAATAATAGCAATAATTTCAACAATCTCAGTGCCCTATATCAATTTATTTATGTGTTGACCATTATCATTTCTGTTCTGAGCCAATGAGAAATGTTGAAAACATCATTATTTTTTTTACAACAAGGAAGTTGGTTTCTTATTCAAGCTGTTTCTTATTCGTGAAATTCTGTTTCTTATTCATGGAAGTTGGTTTGTTATTCAATATTTGTCAGACTGCTTTAAATTGACTTTAAAATAAAAATATAGGTTTTATTTAAATAATAATATGATTCATATAATGTAGTTACACAGAGGTGGAATCCCTTTATACAACAATTGGATATGCAAACTGGAAAAAAGGGCATACATTGGCACCAATACCAATATTACTATTTTGAATAAGTAACTGATATTTTCAAAGGGTTAATAACCATTGGGCCACTGATTTCACTATTAATATATACAGGGTAGATCCCACTCCACTCCATGACATGCAATTGTTTTTAGCCTGGCTCAATGGTGTTTTGGACAAAGAAATTAATGCCAACCATGGAATAGGTGCTGTAATTCTCATTTTTGAAAAAGTAACAGACATTGGGCCACTGATTGATTTCACTATTATCATATACAGGGTAGATCGCACTCCATGACATGCAAATGTTTTTAGCCTGGCCCAATGGTGTTTTGGGCACAGAAATTGATGCCAACACTGGCACTGGTGCTGTAATTACCATTTTTTAATAAGTAACATATTTTCAAAGGGTTAATAACCATTGGGCCACTGATTTCACTATGAATATATACAGGGTAGATCCCCCTCCATGACATGCAATTATTTTTAGCCTGGCCCAATGGTGTTTTGGGCACATAATTTGATGCCAACCCTGGCATAGGTGCTCTAATTCTCATTTTTAAATAAGTAACTGATATTTTCAAAGGGTTAATAACCATTTTTCCACTGTTTTCACTATGAATATATACAGGGTAGATCCCCCTCCATAATATGCAATTGTTTTTAGCCTGGCCCAATGGCGTTTTGGGCACAGAAATTGATACCAACACTGGCATTGGTGCTGTTATTACCATTTTTTAATAAGTAACAGATATTTTTGAAGGGTTAATACCCTTTGGACAACTGATTTCACTATAAATATATACATGGTAGATCCCCCTCCATGACATGAAATTGTTTTTAGCCTGGTCCAATGGTGTTTTGGGCACAGAAATTGATGCCAACACTGGCATTGGTGCTGTAATTACCATTTTTGAATAAGTAACAGATATTTTCAAAGGGTTAATAACCATTGGGCCACTGATTTTACTATGAATATATACTGGGTAGATCACCCTCCATGACATTCAATTGTTTTTAGCCTGGCCCAATTGTGTTTTGGGCACAGAAATTGATGCCAACCCTGGCATAGGTGCTCTAATTCTCATTTTTGAATAAGTAACTGATATTTTCAAAGGGTTAATAACCATTGGGCCACTGATTTCACTATTAATATATACAGGGTAGATCCCCCTCCATGATATGTAATTGTTTTTAACCTGGCCCAATGGTGTTTTAGGCACAGAAATTAATGCCAATACTGGCATTGGTGCTGTAATTACCATTTTTGAATAAGTAACATATATTTTCAGAGGGTTAATAACCATTGGGCCACTGATTTCACTATGAATATATACAGGGTATATCCCCCTCCATGACATGCAATTGTTTTTAACCTGGCCCAATTGTGTTTTGGACACAGAAATTGATGCCAACCATGGCATAGGTGCAGTAACTCTCATTTTTTAATAAGTAACATATATTTTCAAAGGGTTAATAACCATTGGGCCACTGATTTCACTATTAATATATACAGGGTAGATCCCCCTCCATGACATGCAATTGTTTTTAGCCTGGCCCGATGGTGTTTTGGGCACAGAAAATGATGCCAACACTGGCATTGGTGCTGTAATTTCAATTTTTTAATACGTAACTGATATTTTCAAAGGGTTAATAACCATTGCGCCACTGCTTTCACTATGAATATATACAGGGTAGATCCCCCTCCATAACATGCAATTGTTTTTAGCCTGGTCCAATGGTGTTTTGGGCACAGAAATTGATGCCAACACTGGCATTGGTGCTGTAATTACCATTTTTTAATAAGTAACATATATTTTCAAAGGATTAATAACCATTGGGCCACTGATTTCACTATGAATATATACAGGGTAGATCCCCCTCCATGACATGTGATTGTTTTTAGCCTGGCCCGATGGTGTTTTGGGCACAGAAATTGATGCCAACACTGGCATTGGTGCTGTAATTTCCATTTTTGAATAAGTAACTGATATTTTCAAAGGGTTAATAACCATTGCGCCACTGCTTTCACTATGAATATATACAGGGTAGATCCCCCTCCTGTGAGGATTTATTTTATGATTAATGTGAACCCAGTTGTATCTACTCCACTCAGTCTCACACCAAACCTAGGTACCTTGATAAACTAGGAACCTTATTCTGCTCATTGACTGAGGGTGACCTGCTTAGGTCAAAAGTAAATTACAACTAACTTTAGTTGCTGGAGATATGCACCACAATGTGAATGTGCTAATACTCTCCTAATTAATATAATAGCATTTGCTAAACAATAAATAATCTCTTTGGATATAGAATAAATTATAACTTTATGTAATTGAAGCTGTGTTAGTCTCTCTTTAAATAGAATGTAGCTTATCACTCAGGTACAATGCTTGAATGTTCAGGTTAGTAAAGTTCATATGCAACCTTATTTATAAATGCAGCAGGATTGTTATGGCAATGTATTGTATGCAGAAATAACCAGGATATATGCAGAAGATGTTAAACATGCAAACTTTCCATTAGTAACGTATATGTATCAGCTTGAATTGTTAGTATATACAGTCTTTGGAACATATGAAATTAGCATAACTTCAGCAATAACTTTATGTTTAGTACGATACCCAACACTTCATGACCAGCGTGTACTTGTGAAGACTTTGCTAGCTAGCAATAAGTTGTCCTGAGACGCAGTGTAGAATCCGGCAACAGAGAGGAGCTGCGACACTGACTCCCGGAGTGCTGATGACGTCAGACGCCGAACTACTGCAGACACGCTGTATGTCAGTTAGCGTTTCAGAATGAAGTATGCTGTCCTGTGATTAAAAAGAACTTTGCAGATATAAAGTTAGTAAACAACTTGACGAAAATAGAGAGAGCTTCTTGAAAGTTGTGATCACTCCTCATGCGAATCAAATTACCAAGCATCGTTGAATTAGAGAGGAGGGCTTATAAAGGCATAACGGTCATGTGATATTATGTTTAAAGGGACAGTGAAACGTGGAAAACATGAAGTATAGAGATTGAGAATTACTGTGATATGACACCTCCATGGAATGCAATTGTTTTTAGCCTGGCCCAATGGTGTTTTGGGCACAGAAATTGATGCCAACTCTGGCATAGGTGCTCTAATTATATTTTTTTAATAAGTAACTGATATTTTCAAAGGGTTAATAACCATTGGGCCAATGATTTCACTATTAATATATACAGGGTAGATCCCACTCCATGACATGCAATTGTTTTTAGCCTGGCCCAATGGTGTTTTGGACACAGAAATGGATGCCAACCCTGGCATAGGTGCTGTAATTCTCATTTTTGAAAAAGTAACATATATTTTCAAAGGGTTAATAACCATTGCGCCACTGCTTTCACTATGAATATATACAGGGTAGACCCCCCTCCATGACATGCAATTGTTTTTAGCCTGGCCAAATGGTGTTTTACTCTAGAGATCTGAGCTGTATAGTAGCCTTCCTAGAGTTTCATAGCAAACTCAATGGTAGTCTTCGGGTGTTTATTGTTTCTCATGGTGATTATCCATATCATAGGAGGACAACTGATGTCTTGTCTGTTTTAGCTATTGATTCCGTTGATCAACATTTTTATGTTAATAACCTTCATCCTAGAGGGACATAAAAGCCCTCATCTGAAATTATAGACCCTTTTTTATCCAGCAAGGGGTCCTTTTAAGAGATGTGGCTGCTCAGATATGGGGACCGATTAACCAAATGGTCAATCTGCCCCAATGTAGCTGTTTCCGCACACACCTTCAGGCTTGCGGGAAACAGCAGTTTAGAAGCAGCGGGTTGATTGACAACTCCTGCTAGCGGCAATTTTTAAGTAACTCTGCACCTAGGCCCTTCACATTGTGTGTGTGACATCTCTCTTGGCATCAACTTTGGTGCCCAAAACACCAATGGGCCAGACTAAAAACAATTTCATGTCATGGAGGGGGATCTACCCTGTATATATTCATAGTGAAATCAGTGGCCCAATGGTTATTAACTCTTTGAAAATATCTGTTACTTATTTAAAAATGAGAATTAAAGCACCTATGCCAGGGTTGGCATCAATTTATGTGCCCAAAACGCCATTGGGCCAGGTTAAAACAAACGCATGTCATGGAGGGGGATCTACCCTGTATATATTCATAGTGAAATCAGTGGCCCAATGATTATTAACCCTTTCAAAATATCAGTTACTTATTAAAAAATGAGAATTAGAGCACCTATGTCAGGATTGGCATCAATTTCTGTGCCCAAAACACCATTGGGCCAGGCTAAAAACAATTGCATGTCGTGGAGGGGGATCTACCCTGTATATATTCATAGTGAAATCAATGGACCAATGGTTATTAACCCTTTGAAAATATGTTACTTATTCAAAAATGGTAATTACAGCACTAATGCCAGTGTTGGCAACAATTTCTGTGCCCAAAACACCATTGGGCCAGGCTAAAAAAAATTGCATGTCATGGAGGGGAATATATCCTGTATATATTCATAGTGAAATCAGTGGCCCAATGGTTATTAACTCTTTGAAAATATCAGTTACTTATTCAAAAATGAAAATTAGAGCAGCTATGCCAGGGTTGGCATCAATTTCTGTGCCCAAAAGACCATTGGGCCAGGCTAAACACAATTGCATGTCATGGAGGGGGGTCTACCCTCTATATATTCGTGGTGAAATCAGTGGCTCAATGGTTATTAACCCTTTGAAAATATAATTTACGTATTCAAAAATGAGAATTAGAGCACCTATGCCAGGGTTGGCATCAATATCTGTGCCCAAAACACCATTGTGTCACACTAAAAACCATTGCATGTCATGGAGGAGGATATACCCTATTACCCTGTATATATTCATAGTGAAATCAGTGGCCCAATGGTTATTAACCCTTTGAAAATATATGTTACTTATTCAAAAATGTTAAATTGCAGCACCAATGCCAGTGTTGGCATCAATTTCTGTTCCAAAAACACCATTGGGCCAAGCTAAAAACAATTGCATGTCATGGAGGGGGATCTACCCTGTGTATATTCATAGTGAAGAAGTAAGGATAGTGTGACCAGCACTTGTAGCCCAGATGCAGGAGGATAGTCACAAGCAACTGCCAAGCTTGTAAGTTTCAATGAAAAAAGCAGCACGGCAGTCCTCCTTACAAATAATCTTTAATATTTATTGTTGCATTACAGGAACAATAAATCAAGAATCATTGCCCCGTAGCCAAATGCTTAGAGTAAAACGGATTGTTGACAATAAGACCATCTCCACAAATAGATTGATGGAAATGGGAGATAAATTCTTACAACGTGGTTATCCCCACGAACTCATTACTAAAACCATTAATGATGTCATTCATTTGGATAGAGAGTTTTTGTTGCAACCTAAATCAGCTACAAATGATAAGAAAAGAATGACTTTGTATCAGAATTCTGCAGAGTAATCTAATATCTAAAATTATTCGCCGCCATTGGGGTATTCTCCAATGTTGCAATCCAGACATAGAGGAGTTTGGCCAGAACCCAATGCCAGCCTATAAGCGCAGCAAAAGTTTGCGAGACACATTGATTAGAGCAGACATAGGTCCTGGCAAAACACAAACACAAGGTTACATTACTAAAAAAAGTTTGGGATGCTTTCCCTGTCTGGGTTGCTGCAATTGTGGTTCCATTATAAGGAGTCTGCATTTTCTTCATCCACACACAGGATATAAGTTTAAGTACATGGATTGCTTTACATGTAACACCAAGTTTGTAGTTTATCTCATTAAGTGCCTATGTGGGCGGTGCTATGTGGGTGAGTCCACTAGGCGCATTGGTGATCGCATCACAGAGCACAAGAGTAACATAAGATGCATGGTTCACACTGCCCCTGTGGCGCATCACTTTATTGCAGCCGGACACCACATTAGCCAACTTAGATTCCAGATAATAGAACAAGTGAATACACCTAGACAAGGAGGTAACAGGGAACTGTTGCTTAAACAAAGAGAAACGTTTTGGATTTTTAAATTAGATACTCTAGAACCCAAAGGAATGAACAGAGAAATTAATTGGTCATCCTTTTATTGAAAATTATATTTCTGTGTAATATTTGTACTGATGTATATTTTTATAACATTTTTTTAGAATGTTCACTGAAATCAACATCATTGTGCACAGAGAAGCATGATTTGCAGATCCCTTGTTAATGTTAAACTGTGGTAATATATACATTTTGTATGAATTTAAATCTATCCATTTTAATAATGTTGATCATGATTTTTTCTATCCTGTAATTAGATAATCATGTATAAAATTTAGGTATTGTTATCTTGTGCATTTAAGGTCATGTTTAGCAGTATTGCATTTTCTGGTGGTATTATTGTCATTCACTAATGAATTAAGTATTTTTTCAGGGTAAGGTACTTTAACTAATACTTGCTGTTAAAGGTGTATAACATATTCTGCTTTGCTGACCGTGTAAATATTGTTATGTATTTTTGTAGATCATTTTTTCTAGGAGGCTTCTTAGCTGTTTTTTAATTGTAACTGTTTCACACAACCTGTAACACAAAAGGGCGCTACATTTACCTGTTTGGTATTTTTTAGAATGTAAGGGTTAAACTCCCAGGTACTAGCCTATTTAAATCAGGTGTGCTGTGATTGTTTGTATCACATGATTAAGGGGCATCTGCCCCGAAACGTTGTGGTGTCTTTGTCTGTTCCTGTAATGCAACAATAAATATTGAAGATTATTTGTAAGGAGGACTGTCGTGCTGCTTTTTTTTTTTTTTTTTTTATATTCATAGTGAAATCAGTGGCCCAATGGTTATTAACCCTTCAAATATATATATTACTTATTCAAAAATGGTAATTACAGCACCAATGCCAGTGTTGGCATCAATTTCTGTGCCCAAAACACCATTGGGCCAGGTTAAAAACAATTGCATGTCATGGAGGGGGATCTGCCCTGTTTATATTCATAGTGAAATCAGTGGCCCAATGGTTATTAACCCTTCAAAAATATATGTTACTTATTCAAAAATGGTAATTACAGCACCAATGTCAGTGTTGGCATAAATTTCTGTGTTCAAAACACCATTGGGCCAGGTTAAAAACAATTGCATGTCATGGAGGGGGATCTACCCTGTATATATTAATAGTGAAATCAGTGGCCTAATGGTTGTTAACCCTTTGAAAATATCAGTTACTTATTTAACAATGAGAATTAGAGCACCTATGCCAGGGTTGGCATCAATTTCTGTGCCCAAAACGCCATTGGGCCAGGCTAAAAACAATTGCATGTTATGGAGGGGAATCTACCCTGTATATATTCATAGTGAAAGCAGTGGCGCAATGGTTATTAACCCTTTCAAAATATCAGTTACTTATTAAAAATAGTAATATTTGTATTGGTGCCAATGTATGCCCCTTTTTCCAGTTTGTATATCCAATTGCTGTATAAAGGGATTCCACTACTGTGTAACTACATTATATGAATCATATTATTATTTAAATAAAACCTATATTTTTATTTTAAAGTGAAATTCAGGTTTACAGTTGTCTACCGCAATGCATGTATAAATAGTGCATTAATATAGTCGCTAATTTTTTAAAATGTATTTTAACTCTTGTTATTTAAATCAATTTGTTATAAAAATGTATACTGTTGCAATGCCGACTCCTCCCCGACACGATTTCCTTGTTCTCTTGGTGTGACGTATCCAGTGGTCCCACCCGCTCTCTACGTCGCTCCAAAGCGCATTTACGATCGTGAGTTGAACTGTGCATGCGTAAAACTCTGCAATATCGCTATTGACACAACAATATTCAATGAATGAGCATGATGAATTAGAACGAGCATGATGAAGCAGGGCGATTGCGGGTTATACGCATGCGCAAAACAATAGCGTGACGTTGAACAAAAGGGGCTGAACGCCCCGGGGTGGAAACGACCATTGGTGTATCACATAGGACTCGGCTTTCAATCAATTTGTAAAAATGGCAGGCGGAGGAAAGAAGTGCATCGGAGGCAGTTTTAAAGGTAAAAAAAGGCATAAAATATTGTTGATAACTCAATAACAGTAGGTTAGCTCTTATGAGTTAGAGATTAGGTAGTTTTGTTATTATTGATATTCGGTATGTATTTGTTGTTATGTACACCTGATAGTCTTAATGGCTTTTAATTTTTGGAAATACACTAATTGCTCAAATGTATGGTGGACAGTGGTAGTATGGACACTAATTTACAATCCAGATGGATGTTATGCAATGTATAAGAATTGAATGTACAATCTATTGTTCACTTTTCACTACTTCAAAAACCAAATAAAGATGAATAAATATAAAAAAAAATATTGATAACTCAAAAAAATGATGAATTAAAGGACAGATAATTAATTAATAATGTATACAACGGCGTGAGTGAGTCTGCTAAACTTGACCTTCACTTTAAAGTCAATTTAAAGCAGTCTGACAAAAAATTTGAATAAGAAACCAACTTCCATGAATAAGAAACAGAATTTCACGAATAAGAAACAGCTTGAATAAGAAACCAACTTCCTTGTCGTATTATTTTTATTATTTATTTTATTTTATTATTTATTTATTTATTATTTATTTTATTTATTGTTCAAAAAGCAGCTATAAAACAAGGTGCCAGAATTGTACTTTTTAAGCAATTTTTCGTCACAGTACTTTAACAGCACCAACACCATTGCATATAAATCATGATACACATTAGACCATGCATTTGAACCCGCTATAAGTATAGTGACCATTTTGAGAACCCCCATAAAAGCTGTATCTCTCTATCGCTGAGATAAAAAGACACAGGTGCAAGCCACGCCATTTGCCAAGTGACGTAAATTCCCCGCCCAGAACGCTTGCAGTTACGTCACCCAATCCTCCCACAGCAGCATGTGACGTCAGGAAACGATGGAAATGGCGGATCCAGGATCAGGTCGTTCTCTGGGTTCATACTCCCCCGTGGATTATATGAGCATCACTAGTTTCCCCCGCCTCCCCGAGGAGGATCCCGGGGGAGAGCAGGTGCCTCGGGCCGGGGAGGAGGACACCTTTCTGGGGGAGCACGACTCGGGTAACCCACTGGGTACTGAAATCTAAATAATATGTATATGATAAATAACCAGGCCCGTTAGGGCGGTATAGCTCTACGTGCAGGCGGAGCATAAACACAGCATCTCATGTACTACCAGTGTCATCCTAAAATCAGCCTGTCATCATCTCAGCATATCCATCCCATGTACCAAAGTATCATCGCATGAATGTCCGCCTCATATACCAGCGTATATTCTGCATGCGTCAGTGTCATTGTGCACACATCAAAGTGATAACCTCATTAGTTTATTTATCTTGATTGTCTGGCTTATTCTTCAGATCATGTACTAGAATTCCAGGTCCCGTATAGAAACCTCATGTTTCACTTGTATCCTCCCATTTGCCAGCATCTCAATTGCAGGTATTGGTTTAAGATCCCATCTTCTAGGGTTTCATTTGTATAATTCCTATTTATTTGATTAGGATCTGATGTGTATTCGTTTTAAAGTGTAGTAGGATCATCCTATGCACCACATTGTATCAATCTCCTGTTATGATCCCTGGTGCCTGTGTATGACCACCCTATGGGCCAGTCCTTACATTAAAGTATGTGGCAATTTATTAAGTTTCATCATTTTCATTACACAGTGATTTATTTAGGTTATGCCCTGGGAAATCTTTTTCCATACTAATTCTCACACACTCTTACAAATAAGACTCTCACACACACACACACACGTTTAAACACTCTGTTACACAGTTTCTCTCACATATATTCTCACTTTCTCACACACACATCCTATTGCTCCCTCTATCATATTCTCACTATCTAACACACACAAACTCTCTTACACACAATTGTTTTGCAGTTACTATGGAGGTTGCACATTTATTACTGTAGCACTAACAGCCATTCCTTTACAAGGTAGTTTTTTTTTTTTTTTTACATATCCTATGCTACAGCAGGACAAGAATGATAAATAAGATAAGTAAGAATAAGTAAATGATCCCCTCTGCCATATCCACTGTGCATCCATTGATAGGGTACAAGCTAAGGTTGCTAAAAAAACAAAAACCTTAGACATTAAAGTGTAGAACCCACCTGTACTATAGACAAACTTTTAACCATTATCTTTTTCAGGCAAGGCATATTTTATACTGACCAGATTAGGGGGATTCATTCTTCATGTAACATTATAGACACTTTGTTTTTTGTTATTTATCACCATATAATTTGGGAATATTGACCTGAGAAGTGCAGTGTTACTGGGAGTAAACAGCAACAGCCTCTACAATGAATTTATTTGTTATTTGAAAATAATGTGTGGCAGTATAAGAAAAAGTAGTAGTAACATAATATGAGAAAATCATAATTTAAAATTCTTACAACAGCATATAAATGTAAAGAAGTTTTAAAAGGACACTGAACCCAATTTTTTTCTTTCGTGATTCAGATAGAGCATGCAACTTTCTAATTTACTCCTATTATCACATTTTCTTCATTCTCTTGGTATCTTTATTTGAAAAGCAAGAATGTAAGTTTAGATGCCGGCCCATTTTTGGTGAACAACCTGGGTTGTTCTTGCTGATTGGTGGATAAATTCACCCACCAATAAACAAGCGCTGTCTAGAGTCTGAACCAAAAATTGTCTGACTCCTTAGCTTAGATGCCTTCTTTTTCAAATAAAGATAGCAAGAGAATGAATAAAAATTGATAATAGGAGTAAATTAGAAAGTTGCTTAAAATTGCATGCTCTATCTGAATCACAAAAGAAAAAAATTTGGGTTCAGTGTCCCTTTAATAAATTGTAGCTTATGCTGTATTAAAATAGATATACATACTATTCCCTTAATATACCAAATATTTTCTGTTGACCACTTAACTACTTATAAAGTGTGCACAAATGCTGAGTTTTCTTTACCCTTACACCACCTATCCAGACTGACTTGCTTATCATTCAGCCAGTGGAGGAGCTGTACAATAATTAAAGGAATGCTGCTAAATCTATTTCAGTGTTTAGCCCATATGGTTTTCTTGTTTTTAGTTTGTAAATCCAATGTTTCCCTTTTTCTCAGCTGAGAGAAAGGGAAACGTATTGGATTTACAAACTAAAACAAGAAAACCATATGGGCTAAATACTGACATAGATTTAGCAGCATTCCTTTAATTTATCTCTCTATATATTATATCTCACATCATATGCATTTGAGGTTAATACCCTCCCCATGTAGTGATAACATACTCCTCTTTAGAGCTCTATTTCGCTTATCTCTGTTGTGTGTGTGTATATATATATATATATATATATATATATATATATATATATATATATATATATATATATATATATATATATATATATATATCTCTCTATCTTTCATATATCTTTTTTATATATATAGTTTTCCTACCCCTTAGCTAAGTATTTGTCCTCATTCAAGACATAAGATATGTTATAATATTTATATATTTTACATATGTTTTAAATTTTTTAGTTTTTCTTCTTTCTCATTTTTTCATACTAAATTTAACTACAACTAATCCAGTAGCCAATGCCTTCATTCATTAATCCATATATACTATGTATCACTTTGCAATATTTTTGTTTTTGTCGTGAGCGCGGTAAAAGCAAATTATGCCCTAAACTCTCCTAGCACCTTATAAATTAAATTTTAGATTTTATGAAGTCATTTACCTCACCCAAACCATGTTTAAAATGCTGGTGCACGGTGCATACTTAAATACACTTTTGAAACAGCTATAGTTTTAATTAGAAGCATTTTTGCTAATACATGTATATTACAAAAATGCTTCTATTCAAATCTGAAATGCATTCATGTGGATTATTCCAATTTTGGCTGGAATGTATCTTTAAGTGGTGCTCATGTTTTGGTAAATCATGGGCACGTTTATCTTAAAAAATAAAAAAAAGAGAACTCTCAAAGTGGCCATCCCAGGGCTCTGCAGATTTCAGGCATCTATTGAATTTAAAAGTTTTGCAAAATGACTAGGAAGTTACACTTTTGTTTAGTGGCTTTGTTCACCACAGTAGTCTGTGCATTCTTCTGCTCTTTGCATACATTTGAAGTCGTATATGGATTGGAGATTTATTTTTAATCATTAGAAAAAAGAGACAAACATGAGGAACTGTGAAAAACAGTAGTGTGAGGGGCAAGTTGTATTTGTTTTCACTTTATAAAACTGGTCAATTACATAAACTTGATCATATTCATTATGCTTTTACATTTTAGGACTATTTATTGTAAAATGTAAAGTAACAAGCTTGTTTTTGAAAATGTTCTGCTAATTCAAGGTACAGCATTTCTGGATTAGAAAGTGAGATTAGTAACATTAGTACAGTGTAAATAAGTATGGAATGAAATAGTTTTATTATGATTAAACTACGCATTTTGTATTTATGATAACAAAACAAAAATATTAAATCAAAACTCCAACCTAGATAAAACTAGTTATATTAAATATTTAATTAAATGAAATTACAGCTTTTAGCCCCTTTAGACTTCATAATTTAGAGGGACATAAAACCCCCAAATTTTTCTTTCATGATTTAGATAGAACATAGTACATTTTTAAACAACTTTCCAATTTACTTCTATTATCAAATTGTCTTTGTATTCGTGTTATCCTTTGTTGAAACGCATATATGTAAGCTCAGGTGTGTGCACGTGTCTGTAATACTATGTGGCAGCAGTTTTGCAACAATGTTATACATTAGCAAGATCACTAGATGGCAGCACAATGTTTTGTCAAGTAATGATTTAGGCATGTGCATATTACCTACCTAGGTATCTCTTCAACAAAGAATAACTTGGGAACAAAGTAAAATTGATAAAAGTGCGTTGGAAACTTTTTTTTTTTAATTGTATTCTCTATCTGAATAATGAGAGAACATTTTTAAGGGTTTCATGCCCCTTTTAAAGTTTGTATAGTGTAGTAAATGCACTTATATACACATTAATGTAGGGTATGTATACATGTTTAAACTCCTATAATTAAACTTTCATGAGTCAGATACGGCATGCAATTTTAAACAACTAAAACCAATTTACTTTTGTCATCAACTTTGCTTTTTTCTCTTGGTATTCTTTGTTAAAAGCTGAACCTAGGTAGGCTCCTAAGCTAATTTATAAGCCTTTGAAGGCCACCTCTTATCTCAGTGCATTTTGACAGTTTTCACAGCTAGACTGTGCTAGTTCATGTGTGCCGTATAGATAAAATTGTTCTCACTCCCGTGGAGTTACCTTCGAGTCTGCACTGATTGGCTAAAATGCATGTTTGTCAAAAGTACTGAAATATGGGGCAGTTTGCAGAGGCTTAGATACAAGGTAATCACAGAGGTAAATAAAAAGTATATTAATATAACCGTGATGGGAAAGGGGTAACAAAAGGGATTATCTATCTTTTTAAGTAGTCTGTCCGTTTTAAAAGATACTGTAGATGATATCACACAGTCAATTAGTCCCTTGAGGTAATTTACAAAGTATCCAGGTGCTTATTGAAGAGGCTTCTCTACAAAGGGTAACGCCGGCCCCACACCCAAAAATATGCTCTGGATGGAGGAATTTGTCATCAAAGTATCTATTCTGAAAAATAAAATTGTGGGAACCACATAGCCTGTTCTGAGATATCTCAAACGCACCTTTTTGTAGCTCCAATACAAAGTATAGTCTCTTTTGTGAAAACTCCAAACTAATAGTGTCTATAAACAAGGTCTGTCAGGTTTCAGCTTATTCATAGACAACATTGGTTTGGAGTTTTCTCAAATTTGACTTTCTTATTGATGTCATTTAAAACACCTTGAGATACACTATGTGGAGTGCTCTATTATTATTATTATTATTTTTATTTTTTTTTAACAAACTGCTGCCATACAGTGCTTTAGACACATGCACACTACCTACCTAGGTATGCTCTTCAATAAAGAAGGTCATCACAAAAACAATTTTTTTTATAGAAATAAATTAGAACCCTTTTTAAATTGAAGGCTCTATTTAAACATAGGTTAAATAAAAGTGACAGTCTACTTGAAAAATGTTATTATTTAAAGGGACAGTCTAGGCCAAAATAAACTTTCATGATTCAGATAGAGTATGAAATTTTAAACAATTTTCCAATTTACTTGTATCACCAATTTTGCTTTGTTCTCTTGGTATTCTTAGTTGAAAGCTTAACCTAGGAGGTTCATATGCTAATTTCTTAGACCTTGAAGCCCACCTCTTTTCAGATTTCATTTTAACAGTTTTTCAATACTAGAGGGTGTTAGTTCACGTATTTCATATAGATAACACTGTGTTCATGCACGAGAAGTTATCTGGGAGCAGGCACTGATTGGCTAGACTGCAAGTCTGTCAAAAGAACTGAAAAAAGGGGCAGTTTGCAGAGGCTTAGATACAAGATAATTACAGGTTAAAAGTATATTATTATAACTGTGTTGGTTATGCAAAACTGGGGAATGGGTAATAAAGGGATTATCTATCTTTTAAAACAATACAAATTCTGGTGTAGACTGTCCCTTTAAAAAGATAATCACATTATTAACCTTTCCCCAGTTTTGCATAACCAACACTGTTATATTAATTTACTTTTTACCTCTGTGATTACCTTGTATCTAATCCTCTGCAGACTGCCCCTTATCTCAATGCTTTTTACAAAGTTGCATTTTAGCCAAATAGTGCTGACTCATGCATAACTCCATGGGAGTGAGCACAATTAACTAGCACTGTCTGGCTTTGAAAAGGTAATAATATGTAATGGAGATAAGAGGCGGCCTTCAAGGCCGTAGAAATCGGCCTATGAGCCTACCTAGGTTTAGCCTTCAACAAAGAGAACAAAACAAATTTGATGATAAATGTAAATTGGAAAGTTGTTTAAAATTATATGTCCTATTTGAATCATGAAAGTTAAGACTTTACTTTTATTTTATAAATTATCTTTTAAACTTTTTTTTTTTTGTGATAATGCAAGATGTTTAGTTAGTTTTTAAAGCCATGCTGTGGGTGCTGTTACAATAATGGTTGCAACCTATTATGAGTATTGTTTTAAATGGGGTAAACATCAAGACATTTTCTTTATGAATCCTGGAGTGACACAGATGTGCATTTAAGTCTGCTGAGATTATGGGCTTCATTTGTTATTATTCAGATGTACAAGGTCCCATCATTTATAGTTGCACAAGTGTTTACTCGTACCACCCCTGCCTCTGCGCTTGTGCAACCAATTGCACAAGAGTAGGGCTTGTCGATTATTCTAGTGGGTCAAACCACAATGATTTAAGTGTGCCGCCTCTGAGGATGCAATTGGCGTAGAAAGCACTTTGTAAATTGTGTGTGCAGTTGCACATGAGCGAGTCTGCACCACATCGGCTCCAACGTTGCTTCCACAACTGTATACATTGAATCCTTAGACTCACAAATTTACAAAAATGTACTGCAGCTAACCCTTTGTCAGTGTTACAGCAAATACTTTTGCATGACTTGCTCCCACCTATGTGAAGTTGGCACCCCATGTTTGTAAAAACTGAATTAAAATATACCATTTTGTGCTGCAAAAACTAACGTTTGTGCCGGTTTGGTTTAGGAGATATTGTGCATTCATTTTTTATGAAACCCCACCCACATTGCACCCTATGTTATGCAATTTTAAAAACAAATATACCATTTGTTTGTGCTGATTTGTGCCGCAAAAACGAACGTTTGTGCCGGTTTTGTTTCGGAGATATAGAGCATTATATTTGCTGAAACTCCGCCCACTTTGCACCCCATGTTATTCAATTTTAAAAACAAATATAACATTTATTTTTTTGCTGTGTTTGTGCTGCAAAAATGTTTATTCTGGTTTGGTTTCAGATATATAGCGCATTATTTTTTATGAAACCCCGCCCACTTTGCACCCCATGTTGTTCAATTTTAAAAACAAATATACCATTTGTTTGTTCCGGTTTGATTTCAGAGATATGACCCATTATATTTGCTGAAACTCCACACACTTTGCACCCCATGTTATGCAATTTTAAAAAACAAATATAGCATTTGTTTGTGCTGCATTTGTGCTGCAAAAACAATTGTTTGTGCCGGTTCGGTTTCTGAGATAATGGACATTTAAGATTTTTAGATTATGTAAACTCAAGCACCGCACACTTTGCACCCATGTTATTAAATTTAAAAAAACAAAAATCCCATTTGTTTTTAAATATTTTTTTCTGATATGGAAGTCACATCTGTTCTTTTGTATACCCCAAAGTTTTATAATTCTATTTGTACATACAAACATTTTTGTTGTTATAATACTTTTGAATCAAAGAGTACATGTACACATAATGCGCAATAATCTCCGAAATCAAACCGGAACAAACGTTCATTTTTGCAGCACAAATCAGCACAAACAAATGGTATTTGTTTTTAAAATTGCATAACATGGGGTGCAAAGTGGGCGAGGTTTCATGAAAAATAATGCGCTATATCTGCGAAACCAAACCGTTACAAACGTTCGTTTTTGCGGCACAAATCAGCACAAACAAATGGTATATTTATTTTTAAAATTGCATAACATGGGGTGCAAAGTGGGCGGGGTTTCATAAAAAAAATAATGCGCTATATCTCCTAAACCAAACCGGCACAAACGTTAGTTTTTGCAGCACAAACGCAGTACAAACTAATGGTATATTTTAATTCAGTTTTTACAAACATGGGGTGCCAACTTCACATAGGTCTTGCTTACTATGGTTATATCAGTCACACATCTTTTGCACTTTTAAAGTTATTGTTCTAGTGGTGACTTTTAAGCAAACCATATTTGCAATTGCAAATTTATTGCAAATATTCTTAAAATTCTTTTTGAAAATTTTTTTTTTTTTTTTTTTTTTTTTTTTTAAGTACAGATTTTATGTTTCTTTAAGTGCTACTTTTCTATTTGGAAAAAGTGCACCAAAGTGCAGGTATAATATTACTGTGTACATGTTGTCATGTCAAATTTCAAATGTAAAAAAACTCAGCTCAGAGTGTTCTGTTGCATAGATAATATTGAATCTTAGTGTATTTACATTGCAAGTCTATTAGAACTATTAACTGAAATATAAAAGGTACAATACTCTTTCTGTCAAGTGAGTCTTTTATATTAGAAAACTTCATTAAAAAATTTTTATAAAGTCACTCATGTTTAATAAACATGTTATTTTAAATGTTCAAGCGAAAATGTAACGTTCTTTTAACCCCTTTGTCTGCCAAATTGTTAAAGGTTACACAATCAAAATAACATGTTTTTATACAATTTAATAATCTCACACAATAGTAGCGGTGAGTAAGCGTTGCATAAATTGTGCAATCAAAAATAAGTATAGGCTTGTGCAGTGCAGCCACTATATAGTTAGTTTGTTAGACCCTTGAGCAGTGAGTCCTACCTTAGGTTGTAGTCAGGTCATGTTGCGGGGTGCCTGTGCTGTGTAATTGTACCTGCTGCACGGTGTGTGTCCTGCTATCACCTCCCTCTGTGCCATATCTGTCCATCTCTTCCCTCCGTGCGTCATTCTGATGACTGGGGCCCTAAGCAGTCTGTGCCAACATCCTCATATCTGAGCTAACAGCAACATTCAGATATTTTATGGGTGCAAAAAATGTCAGTGGAATGTTCAGAATTTAAAGAACCACTTATATCTCTCTGAACCTTTGTTATATTGACTTATACTAGAAGAGACCTAAAGGTAAATGCAGTAAAAGTGGTCGAAATGCAATAAAAATGAAAGATGACCGGTATAAAGCACTGATTGTTGTACAGATACATACACCCCTGTATATGTAGTTTTTACAGGAATACAGAGATGTATGTATGAACAGAAACAATCTGCTTCGTATGGAATGCAACTTTTATAAAGCAAATACACCTGTTGTCTTTTGTATAATCCATACACCAATCAGAATATATATTCACATCACTTTCTAAATAATTCAAATATACACATCACTTTTATTATAATACGTAAACAGGAATTATTCTGTATATGAAAAGATCATGTTTTATCTGTGTATAAAACAAAATACAGATACACACATTGCTATGTGTATAATGCAGACATAATTGTGTACAGACACTGTTACTGTGCAGTAGCTAAAATCCACACCACTGTGTGTACAACGTACATATCAGGGCTAGACAAGTCTAGACATAAGGGTGCACAGGTACCTTTGATATAGGCAGAAGCACCTATTCAATTGCCCTGACCCTGTACACAGCTTCACCTCTTTCCTTTTTGGTTCATTGCTGTGTGTGTCACACTTTTTGTTGATTTAACCCCTAATGACCAAATGGACCAAGCTTCCACAGGTTTTAACAAACTCATAAATTTTTAACAAATCTTTTGAGCCAATGCAGTGGTAATATGACATATAAACACTCTGTTGTGTATAATCAAATACAGAATGAGTTAACATTTAGGATTTACTTTAGAAATCTGATATGTCTTGAGGATGTTTGCTAATCTTGGGATTTGGCCCTTAATGTATTAATCTTAAAGGCAAAACAGTTTGGGAACAGAAGCACAACACAAACTCAGACATACAGACCAGTACAGATTCACTAGGTAGAAACTGAAATAAATGAAAGGGAATTGATTAGAGATCAGTGATGAAACTTCTTTTATCTCACAAGAAGCTATTTTTTATTATCACACACTGCTGGTGAACTTTATTTCTCAGGGAAGGATGAAACAAGGTGTTTTTATGTTTGGATCTTAACACTTCTCTGCTCTCCACTTTCCATAGATCCGGACGCCTTCCTGAAATCTGCCCGTCTCCAGCGCCTACCTTCATCATCTTCTGAAATGGGGAGCCAGGATTCCTCCCCACTTAGGGAGACAATTAAGGACCCGTTTACTTCAGAGTGCAGCTGCCATCAGGATGGCCTCACCGTCATTATCACAGCCTGTGTAACCTTTGCCATGGGAGTCACCATAGCACTTATTATGCAGATATATTTTGGAGACCCACAGGTAAGAAAATGAAAATCTCATTTCTAAATCTCATAAGTCTCTTTTTTCAACTGAGACTTATGTTTATAGCCTCTCAAATCATCTATTTAAAGGGACACTGAACCCACATTTTTTCTTCTGTGATTCAGATAGAGCAGCAATTTTAAGCAACTTTCTAATTTACACCTATTATAATTTTTTATTCGTTCTCTTGCTATCTTTATTTGAAAAAGAAGGCATCTAAGACATCTTTTATCATTGCCATGGTATATTGTACTCTGCTATATTTCCAGTATAAATAGCCATATTTGTCCCTTACAGATTTTCCACCAGGGAGCCGTGGTGAGTGATGCTTCCCGGTGCACAGCACTAGGTATCGATGTTCTGGAGAAAAGGGGCAGTTCTGTGGATGCAGCCATTGTGACCACCTTGTGTCTTGGGATTGTTAACCCTCACACTTCTGGAATTGGGGGGTAAGGATAAAGCTTCCACTGATTCATTGAGATAGAAAAGAAAAATAATTAGTTGCCGTCTGTAGTGTCCTGTTGTAAAACAGATTGGTTCTTTTCCATTATATGGTAGAATGGAGAAGAGCTGTGTGCTACACAAACTAAACTATTCAAATGTAATGCAAAGTCAGAGAAATGTTACTGTTCATATAATTTACTAAAAAAAATGATGCCTGCATAACAATATAGTACCATCTCCTTGGGGTAATATAGGAATTGAAAAGATTTTTCTTTGGGGAAAGTTGTTTGACTTATTTTGGAATCTAGGACTATGTATCAGACAACAGGCTTCCCTCTTTGTAATCCTAGATACCTCAGATTTTTTCCCATGTTCATAAGTCTTTCACCATCTTCTCAAGTATCTATTAAAATCCAGACTCTGGCTTACTTTACATTAACACAAAAGGTCTATTTATAAGAGATTTAGAGAGACCTTTAACTGAACAAACACTTATCAAAGGCTGGCAAGCGTCATACATTTTAAAAGACCAGTAATTTGATTATATTAACACTTGATTAACATCCTTGAGATTTTTATATAAAATGTGTAGTTGGGATAAGTACATTATTTATTTTGCCCCTTTTTCATGTAATTTAGCTCTGAAATTGTAGGATTTTCTCAGAACTTGAAATGAATCCTGACTTCAAAAGGCTAACCCTGCTACATATATATTTCTAATTGGTTTTAACTGATAACCACTGAAAAAAATGCATTTTATAGTAACACTATACAGCAGAGAACTGGCAACTTTTGGCCCCAGGGGGGCAAGTACTCCCCAGTGGCCCAGGTATGTCAAAACACACCTTTTTAAAATTCTGTTTTTAATACAACAAAATAATAAATGGTTGTGGATCCTTGGTTACCATGTGGCCCCTTCTACTATATGGTTGTAGGGCAGCCTACAGCTATTGGAACCAGGACTACTGGAGAGTTCAGGCAGCAAACTCACAGCTAAGGTGCATAGTAAAATGGGCACTGGGCGGGCAAGCACAGCTCTGTCAAAAAGCGTGGCAGTTTAGGGAGAGATAGCACGGTGTGAATATATCTACAGCTACAAACAAGCTCTGCACCCTGTATATGTATGTAGGTTTATATACTCATGCTGTAGAAAGATACACATTTAAATTGATTACTGAAAGAAAATAAACTCATGGGCACTGCACCTTCTGCACTTATCCTGATTTCTCTTGTAAGGTGTATCCAGTCCACGGATCATCCATTACTTGTGGGATATTCTCATTCCCAACAGGAAGTTGCAAGAGGACACCCACAGCAGAGCTGTTATATAGCTCCTCCCCTAACTGCCATACCCAGTCATTCTCTTGCAACTCTCAACACGCATGGAGGTAGTAAGAGAGTGGTGAAATATAGTTAGTTTTTTATCTTCAATCAAAGGTTTGTTATTTTAAATGGAACCAGAGTTGTACTATTTTATCCCAGGCAGTAAAGAGAAGAAGAATCTGCCTGAGTTTTCTATGATCTTAGCAGGTTGTAACTAAAATCCATTGCTGTTCTCACATATGTCTGAGGAGAGAGGTAACTTCAGCGGGAGAATGGCGTGCAGGTTACTCTGCTATGAGGTATGTGCAGTTAAAATTTTTTCTAGAAATGGAAAATGCTAGAAAATGCTGCTGATACCGGATTAATGTAAGTTAAACCTGAATACAGTGATTTAATAGCGACTGGTATCATGCTTACTCTCAGGGGTAATACCCTTATAAAATTGCAATATAAAACGTTTGCTGGCATGTTTAATCGTTTTTATATATGCTTTGGTGATAAAACTTTATTGGGGCCTAGTTTTTTCCACATGGCTGGCTTAAATTTTGCCTAGAAACAGTTTCCTGAGGCTTTCCACTGTTGTAGTATGAGTGGGAGGGGCCTATTTTAGCGCTTTTTTGCGCAGTTAAAATTACAGACTGAGACATCCAGCTTCCCTCAAAAGTCCCCTGAATGCTAAAGGACATCTCTAAAGGGCTCAAAGTCTTTCCAAAGTCGTTTATTGGGGAAGGTAGGGCCACAGCAGAGCTGTGGCAGTTTGTTGTGACTGTTAAAAAAACGTCTATCTTTTTTTGATCCATTTTTTGAACTAAGGGGTTAATCATCCATTTGCAGGTGGGTGCAATGCTCTGTTAGCTTATTACATACACTGTAAAAATTTCGTTTGATTTACTGCCTTTTTTCACTGTTTTTCAAATTTTGACAAAATTTGTTTCTCCTGTTAACTTGATTTAAAGTGTTTTCCAAGATTGCTACTCTCATTGCTAGTCTGTACAAACATGTCTGACATAGAGGAAACTCCTTGTTCATTATGTTTAAAAGCCATGGTGGAACCCCCTCTTAGAATGTGTACAAAATGTACTGATTTCACTTTAAGCAATAAAGATCATATTTTGTCTTTAAAAAATTTATCACCAGAGGAATCTGACGAGGGGGAAGTTATGCCGACTAACTCTCCCCACGTGTCAGATCCTTTAACTCCCACTCAAGGGACTCACGCTCAAATGGCGCCAAGTACATCTAGGGCGCCCATAGCGATTACTTTACAAGACATGGCGGCAGTCATGGATAATACACTGTCAACGGTATTAGCCAGACTACCTGAATTTAGAGGTAAGCGAGATAGCTCTGGGGTTAGACGAAATGCAGAGCATACTGACTCTTTAAGAACCATGTCTGATACTGCCTCACAATATGCAGAAGCTGAGGAAGGAGAGCTTCAGTCTGTGGGTGATGTTTCTGACTCAGGAAAGATGCCTGATTCTGTTATTTCTACATTTAAATTTAAGCTTGAACACCTCCGCGTGTTGCTCAGGGAGGTTTTAGCTGCTCTGAATGACTGTGATACAATTGCAGTGCCAGAGAAATTGTGTAGACTAGATAAATACTATGCAGTGCCGGTGTGTACTGATGTTTTTCCAATACCTAAAAGATTTACAGAAATTATTAATAAGGAATGGGATAGACCAGGTGTGCCGTTCTCTCCCCCTCCTATTTTTTTAAAAATGTTTCCAATAGGCGCCACCACACGGGACTTATGGCAGACAGTCCCTAAGGTGGAGGGAGCAGTTTCTACTCTAGCAAAGCGTACTACTATCCCTGTCGAGGACAGTTGTGCTTTTTTAGATCCAATGGATGAAAAATTAGTAGGTTACCTTAAGAAAATGTTTATTCAACAAGGTTTTATCCTACAGCCCCTTGCATGCATTGCTCCTGTCACTGCTGCTGCGACATTCTGGTTTGAGTCTCTGGAAGAGGCTTTACAGGTAGCGACTCCATTGGATGACATACTTGGCAAGCTTAGAGCACTTAAGCTAGCCAATTCTTTTGTTTCTGATGCCATTGTTCATTTGACTAAACTAACGGCTAAGAATTCTGGTTTTGCTATACAGGCGCGCAGAGCGCTATGGCTTAGATCATGGTCAGCTGACGTGACTTCAAAATCTAAGCTACTTAACATTCCCTTCAAGGGGCAGACCCTATTCGGGTCTGGTTTGAAGGAGATTATTGCTGATATCACTGGAGGAAAAGGTCATGCCCTTCCTCAGGACAGGTCCAAATCAAGGGCCAAACAGTCTAATTTCCGTGCCTTTCGAAACTTCAAGGCAGGTGCGGCATCAACTTCCTCTAATGCAAAACAAGAGGGAACTTTTGCTCAGTCCAAATCAGACCTGGAACAAAGGTAAGCAGGCCAAAAAGCCTGCTGCTGCCTCTAAGACAGCATGAAGGAACGGCCCCCTATCCGGTAACGGATCTAGTAGGGGGCAGACTTTCACTCTTCGCCCAGGCATGGGCAAGAGATGTCCAGGATCCCTGGGCGTTGGAAATTATATCCCAGGGATATCTTCTGGACTTCAAAGCTTCCCCCCCAAAAAGGGAGATTTCACCTTTTACAATTATCTGCAAACCAGATAAAGAGAGAGGCATTCTTACACTGTGTACGAGACCTCCTAGTTATGGGAGTGATCCATCCAGTTCCAAAGGAGGAACAGGGACAGGGTTTTTACTCAAATCTGTTTGTGGTTCCCAAAAAAGAGGGAACCTTCAGACCAATTTTGGATCTAAAGATCTTAAACAAATTCCTCAGAGTTCATTCATTCAAGATGGAAACTATTCGTACCATCCTACCTAGGACCCAGGAGGGTCAATATATGACTACAGTGGATTTAAAGGATGCTTATCTTCACATTCCGATACACAAAGATCATTATCGGTTTCTCAGGTTTGCCTTTCTAGACAGGCATTACCAGTTTGTAGCTCTTCCCTTTGGCTTAGCTACAGCCCCAAGAATCTTTACAAAGGTTCTGGGGTTGCTTCTGGCGGTCCTAAGGCCGCGGGGCATAGCAGTGGCCCCTTATTTAGACAACATCCTGATACAGGCGTCAAACTTCCAAATTGCCAAGTCTCATACGGACGTAGTACTGGCATTTCTGAGATCGCATGGGTGGAAAGTGAACGAGGAAAAGTGTTCTCTATCCCCACTCACAAGAGTTTCCTTCCTAGGGACTCTGATAGATTCTGTAGAAATGAAAATTTACCTGACGGAGTCCAGGTTATCAAAGCTTCTAAATTCCTGCCGTGTTCTTCTTTCCATTCAGTGCATGGAAGTAATCGGCTTAATGGTAGCGGCAATGGACATAGTGCCGTTTGCACGCCTACATCTCAGACCGCTGCAACTATGCATGCTCAGTCAGTGGAACGGGGATTACACAGATTTGTCCCCTCTACTAAATCTGGATCAAGAGACCAGGGATTCTCTTCTCTGGTGGCTATCTCAGGTCCATCTGTCCAAAGGTATGACCTTTCGCAGGCCAGATTGGACAATTGTAACAACAGATGCCAGCCTTTTAGGTTGGGGTGCAGTCTGGAACTCCCTGAAGGCTCAGCGATCGTGGACTCAGGAGGAGACACTCCTTCCAATAAATATTCTGGAACTGAGAGCAATATTCAATGCTCTTCAGGCTTGGCCTCAGTTAGCAACTCTGAGGTACATCAGATTTCAGTTGGACAACATCACGACTGTGGCTTACATCAACCATCAAGGGGGAACAAGAAGTTCCCTAGCGATGTTAGAAGTCTCAAAGATAATTCGCTGGACAGAGACTCACTCTTGCCACCTATCAGCTATCCATATCCCAGGTGTAGAGAACTGGGAGGCGGATTTTCTAAGTCGTCAGACTTTTCATCCGGGAGAGTGGGAACTCCATCCGGAGGTGTTTGCACAATTGATTCATCGTTGGGGCAAACCAGAACTGGATCTCATGGCGTCTCACCAGAATGCCAAGCTTCCTTGTTACGGACCCAGGTCCAGGGATCCCAAGGCGACGCTGATAGATGCTCTAGCAGCGCCCTGGTCTTTCAACCTGGCTTATGTGTTTCCACCGTTTCCTCTGCTCCCTCGACTGATTGCCAAGGTCAAGCAGGAGAGAGCATTGGTGATTTTGATAGCGCCTGCGTGGCCACGCAGGACCGGGTATGCAGATCTGGTGGACATGTCATCCTTTCCACCATGGACTCTCCAAATCTAATTTCTCTGAGACTGACTGCCTGGAGATTGAACGCTTGATTTTATCAAAGCGTGGCTTCTCCGAGTCAGTCATTGATACCTTAATACAGGCACGAAAGCCTGTCACCAGGAAAATTTACCATAAAATATGGCGTAAATATCTTTATTGGTGTGAATCCAAGGGTTACTCATGGAGTAAGGTCAGGATTCCCAGGATATTATCTTTTCTCCAAGATGATTTGGAAAAAGGATTGTCAGCTAGTTCCTTAAAAGGACAGATTTCTGCTCTGTCTATTCTTTTGCACAAGCGTCTGGCAGATGTTCCAGACGTTCAGACATTTTGTCAGGCTTTGGTTAGAATCAAGCCTGTGTTTAAACCTGTTGCTCCCCCATGGAGCTTACATTTGGTTCTTAAGGTTCTTCAAGGAGTTCCGTTTGAACCTCTTCATTCCATAGATATCAAACTTTTATCTTGGAAAGTTCTTTTTTTGGTAGCTATTTCCTCGGCTCGTAGAGTCTCCGAGTTATCTGCTTTACAATGTGATTCTCCTTATCTGATCTTCCATACGGATAAGGTAGTCCTGCGTACCAAACCTGGGTTTTTACCTAAGGTGGTATCTAACAAGAATATCAATCAAGACATTGTTGTTCCATCCTTGTGTCCTAATCCTTCTTCAAAGAAGGAATGTCTATTATACAATCTTGACGTGGTTCGTGCTTTTAAAGTTTTACTTACAAGCTACTAAAGATTTTTGTCAAACATCTGCTTTGTTTGTTGTCTACTCTGGACAGAGGAGAGGTCAAAAGGCTTCGGCAACCTCTTTCTTTTTGGCTAAGAAGCATAATCAGCTTAGCCTATGAGACTGCTGGCCAGCAGCCTCCTGAAAGGATTACAGCTCATTCTACTAGAGCTGTGGCTTCCACTTGGGCCTTTAAAAATGAGGCTTCTGTTGAACAGATTTGCAAGGCGGCGACTTGGTCTTCGCTTCATACTTTTTCAAAATTCTACAAATTTGATACTTTTGCTTCTTCGGAGGCTATTTTTGGGAGAGAGGTTTTACAGGCAGTGGTACCTGCCTTGTCCCTCCCTTCATCCGTGTACTTTAGCTTTGGTATTGGTATCCCACAAGTAATGGGTGATCCGTGGACTGGATACACCTTACAAGAGAAAACACAATTTATGCTTACTTGATAAATTTATTTCTCTTGTGGTGTATCCAGTCCACGGCCCGCCCTGTCATTTTAAGGCAGGTAATTTTTTCATTTAAACTACAGTCACCACTGCACCCTATGGTTTCTCCTTTCTCTGCGTTTTTTCGGTCGAATGACTGGATATGGCAGTTAGGGGAGGAGCTATATAACAGCTCTGCTGTGGGTGTCCTCTTGCAACTTCCTGTTGGGAATGAGAATATCCCACAAGTAATGGATGATCCGTGGACTGGATACACCACAAGAGAAATAAATTTATCAGGTAAGCATAAATTGTGTTTTTATCACCAAGAGTGGCCTGGGGAATCCGGCACATGAATTTAGCTCGCTCTCGCTCTGGTCTAGTAGCAGGAGCGAGCTACATTATTTTTCATGGCGCGACCGGGCACACTGTGACTAGACAGTGTTGCCGGATACGCTGTGGAAAAATCAGACCCGCTCAGTAGAGCAAAGAGTGGCGTTCTGGTAAAAGGAGGGTTTTACATATAATTTCTCTGAAATAATTGAAAGTATAGATCTGCCGGTAAGCTAATGTTTGCACTATATACAGAATTATATAACATTAGTATGTAAGTTTACTGCCCCTTTAAGTTAAGCTTTAACAGTCCTGACACTAGGATCACATACATTATGAGTGACTAAAAGGATGGGTCTGACTCGCCTGTTCTTTTTTTTAACTCTGTGTTATTCATTTACCATTTAAAGAGACATTAAACTCAAAATAGAACTTTTATGATATAGATGGTATGCAATTTGCAAATGATGTCCATTTTACCTTATTAATTTTACTTTGTGCTCTTGATATCCTTTTTTGAAGAGCCATACCTAGGTTGGCTTAGGAGTGTGCACTTGTATGCAGCTCTATATGGCAGTAGTTTAGCGTCAATATTGGTAACACTGCTGCCATCTAGAGCTCAAAAGTGTGTAAAATTGTTACAAGCATTGGTGCAATACTGATGCCATGTAGAGCTACAGACGTGTACCCTCATGAGCTTACGTAGGTATGCAATGGACAAGAGAACAAAGTCAATTTGACAATAAAAGCAAATTGAAAGTTTTACAAATTGCTTCAAAACCTCAGTTCAGTTTGAGTAAGTTTTTAGTGTAATGGGGTTCCAGGCATCTTCTTAATTCATCTGTTGTGCCGTCTGAAGTTTGGCAGTCTTCGTTTATGTACCACTTCAAGCAATTTCACTGGTTCAGTAATGGAGTCCTTTTTTCTTAAATAATCAATCTGCATATGCCACAAAAACAATGGAAAAAAAGTATGTAGCGTAATAATGTTCATTACAAGAAATTAATGGGACAAATCTGTACTCGCACACAACTCTGAAACTGTATGTTAAGTATTAGAGAGTAGAACAGTGTAGTCCACGCTGTAGAGATAAGCGGTTTGGGAGAATGTCATATGGTCAGATGAAACCAAAGTAGAACTGTTTGGTAGAAACACAACTCATCGTGTTTGGAGGAGAGAGAACACCATACGTACTGTGAAGCATGGGGGTGGAAACATCATGCTTTGGGGCTGTTTCTCTGCAAAGGGAACAGGACGACTGATCCGTGTACATGAAAGAATGAATGGGGCCATGTATCGTGAGATTTTGAGTGCAAACCTCCTTCCATCAGCAAGGGCATTGAAGATGAAACATGGCTGGATCTTTCAGCATGACAATGATCCCAAACTCACCGGCCGGGCAACGAAGGAGTGGCTTGGTAAGAAGCATTTCAAGGTCCTGGAGTGGCCTAGCCAGTCTCCAGATCTCAACCCCATAGAAAACCTTTGGAGGGAGTTGAAAGTCCGTTTTGCCCAGCGACAGCCCCAAAACATCACTGCTCTACTGTAGAGGAGATCTGCATGCAGGAATGGGCCAACATACCAGCAACAGTGTGTGACAACCTTGTGAAGAATTATAGAAAATGTTTGACCTCTTTCATTGCCAACAAAGGATATATAACAAAGTATTGAGATGAACTTTTGATATTGACCAAATACTTATTTTCCACCATAATTTGCAAATAAATTCTTTCCAAATCAGACAATGTGATTATCTGGATTTGTTTCCACATTTTGTCTCTCATAGTTGAGGTATACCTATGATGAAAATTACAGGCCTCTCTCATCTTCTTAAGTGGGAGAACTTGCACAATTAGTGGCTGACTAAATACTTTTTCCCCCCACTGTATATATATATATATATATATATATATATATATATATATATATATATATATATATATATATATATATATATATATATATATATATATATATATATATATATCTGCTGCAGCTCTGTTCTGCTTCTCTTTATGGCTTTGTTGAGTAGCTCAAGACTCTGCTGTTATTGCCTCTGGGAAGAAGGAACAGCAGACTTGACCGCCTGTTGTTCCCCTGGAGCTTCTCAGGACCACAAGGCCTTTTAGCAGACTACACTGCAGTATTATAATTAGGTCCTATCATCAATGGCTCCAGCAGATACTACTTGGGGACTGACTAATAACTGATCATTTAAGCAGACAGCCCTCAAATAAAAGCTGTAAATATCCAGCTGTTAATGTATGGAGTGTTCATATATTTATTGAATACTTCCTTTTCTTCTGTATTACTGCATCCGAGGCCTCTGTTGCTCCGCAATATGCTTTTTTTTTCTTTTGCAAGATGTACCGAGTCCACGGGTTCATCCTAACTTGTGGGATATTGTCCTTCCTGACAGGAAGTAGCAAAGAGAGCACACAGCAGAGCTGTCCATATAGCTCCCCCTCTAGCTCCACCCCCCAGTCATTCTCTTTGCCAGCTCTAAGCACTAGGGTCTCTCTCGGGAGGGTAAAGTGAATGTGGTGTTAGAATTGTAGTTTTTATTATCTTCAATCAAAAGTTTGTTATTTCTCCTGTTAAGTGTGGTCAGTCCACGGGTCATCATTACTTCTGGGATATTATCTCCTCCCCTACAGGAAGTGCAAGAGGATTCACCCAGCAGAGCTGCTATATAGCTCCTCCCCTCTACGTCACCTCCAGTCATTCTCTTGCACCCAACGAATAGATAGGATGTGTGAGAGGACTGTGGTGATTTAATTAGTTTATTACCTTCAATCAAAAGTTTGTTATTTTATAATAGCACCGGAGTGTGCTATTCATTCTCTGGTAGAATTTGAAGAAGAATCTACCTGAGTTTTTTCTATGATTTTAGCCGGAGTAGTTAAGATCATATTGCTGTTTCTCGGCCATCTGAGGAGAGGTAAACTTCAGATCAGGGGACAGCGGGCAGATTAATCTGCAAAGAGGTATGTAGCAGTTTGTTATTTTCTGACATGGAATTGATGAGAAAATCCTGCCATACCATTATAATGTAAACTCAGCCTTAAATGCAGTAGATGTAGCTGGTATCAGGCTGTCATGTATGTATATTTTACACTTCAGTATTCTGGGGAATGGTACTTCACTGGTTTTATACTGTATGCATAGATTTTACCTAATTTGCAGGGACTTGCAATAGGTTTTAAATAACAATTGATTTATTGAGGTTAAACGTTTTTTTGCTGGCATGTAAAAACGTTTATTTCTCTGAGGTACTGGGTGAAAAAATGTTGTGGGCACTATTTTTTCCACTTGGCAATAGTTTTGTTTAATCTAAAGCAGTTCACTGATCTCTCTCACTGTTATGTGTGAGGGGGAGGGGCCATTTTTGGCGCTTTTACTACGCATCAAAAAATTCAGTCAGAGGTTCATTTTCTTCCTGCATGATCCGGTTCATCTCTTCAGAACTCAGGGATCTTCAAAGCCTTTTTTTGAGGGAGGTAATCATCACAGCAGAGCTGTGAAGAGTGTAGCTGACTGTGATAAAAAACGTTTATTTGTGTATTTTTTTCTGCTGACAGGGTTAGTTATCCTTTGCTAATGGGAACAATCCTTTGCTAAAATTGTATATTTCTTACAAAGATTTGATGCTATAACTTAATTATTTTCAACTGTCATAATTTTTTCTGTGCTTCTTATAGGCACAGTTCGTTTTCATACAATTGTAAATTACTTGAAAAAGCATTTCCAAGTTGCTAGTTAATTGCTAGTGTGTTAAACATGTCTGATTCAGAGGAAGATACATGTGTTATATGTACTAATGCCAAAGTGGAGCCCAATAGAAGTTTATGTACTAACTGTATTGATGCTACTTTAAATAAAAGTCAATCTGTACAAATTGAACATATTTCACCAGACAACGAGGGGAGAGTTATGCCGACTAACTCGCCTCACGTGTCAGTACCTGCATCTCCCGCTCGGGAGGTGCGTGATATTGTAGCGCCAAGTACATCTGGGCGGCCATTTCAAATCACATTACAGGATATGGCTACTGTTATGACTGAAGTTTTGGCTAAATTACCAGAACTTAGAGGCAAGCGTGATCACTCTGGGGTGAGAACAGAGTGCGCTGATAATATTAGGGCCATGTCAGACACTGCGTCACAGGCGGCAGAACATGAGGACGGAGAACTTCATTCTGTGGGTGACGGTTCTGATCCAAATAGATTGGCTTCAGATATTTCAAATTTTAAATTTAAGCTGGAAAACCTCCGTGTATTACTAGGGGAGGTGTTAGCGGCTCTGAATGATTGTAACACAGTTGCAATACCAGAAAAAATGTGTAGGTTGGATAAATATTTTGCGGTACCGGCGAGTACTGATGTTTTTCCTATACCTAAGAGACTTACTGAAATTGTTACTAAGGAGTGGGATAGACCCGGTGTGCCGTTCTCACCCCCTCCGATATTTAGAAAAATGTTTCCAATAGACGCCACCACACGGGACTTATGGCAAACGGTCCCTAAGGTGGAGGGAGCAGTTTCTACTTTAGCTAAGCGTACCACTATCCCGGTGGAGGATAGCTGTGCCTTTTCAGATCCAATGGATAAAAAATTAGAGGGTTACCTTAAGAAAATGTTTGTTCAACAAGGTTTTATATTGCAACCTCTTGCATGTATTGCGCCTGTCACGGCTGCAGCAGCATTTTGGTTTGAGTCTCTGGAAGAGACACTTCAATCATCTACACTAGATGAGATTACAGACAAACTTAAAGCCCTTAAGTTAGCTAACTCATTCATTTCAGATGCCGTAGTACATTTAACTAAACTTACGGCTAAGAATTCCGGATTTGCCATTCAGGCACGCAGAGCACTGTGGCTAAAATCCTGGTCAGCTGATGTTACTTCTAAATCTAAATTGCTTAATATACCTTTCAAAGGGCAAACCTTATTCGGGCCCGGGTTGAAGGAGATTATCGCTGACATTACAGGAGGTAAAGGCCATGCCCTGCCTCAGGACAAAGCCAAACCTAGGGCTAGACAGTCTAATTTTCGTTCCTTTCGTAATTTCAAAGCAGGAACAGCATCAACCTCCTCTGCACCAAAACAGGAAGGAGCTGTTGCTCGCTACAGACAAGGCTGGAAACCTAACCAGTCCTGGAACAAGGGCAAGCAGGCCAGGAGACCTGCTGCTGCCCCTAAGACAGCATGAATCGAGGGCCCCCGATCCGGGAACGGATCTAGTGGGGGGCAGACTTCTCTCTTCGCCCAGGCTTGGTCAAGAGATGTTCAGGATCCCTGGGCGTTAGAGATCATATCTCAGGGATACCTTCTGGACTTCAAATCCTCTCCCCCAAGAGGGAGATTTCATCTGTCAAGGTTATCAACAAACCAAATAAAGAAAGAAGCGTTCCTACGCTGCGTACAAGATCTTTTATTAATGGGAGTGATCCATCCAGTTCCGCGGTCGGAACAAGGACAAGGGTTTTACTCAAATCTGTTTGTAGTTCCCAAAAAAGAGGGAACTTTCAGGCCAATCTTGGATTTAAAGATCCTAAACAAATTCTTAAGAGTTCCATCGTTCAAGATGGAAACGATTCGAACAATTTTGCCCATGATCCAAGAGGGTCAGTACATGACCACAGTGGATTTAAAGGATGCTTACCTTCACATACCGATTCACAGAAATCATTACCGGTATCTAAGGTTTGCCTTTCTAGACAGGCATTACCAGTTTGTAGCTCTTCCATTCGGACTGGCTACGGCTCCAAGAATCTTCACAAAGGTTCTGGGTACTCTTCTGGCGGTACTAAGACCGCGAGGAATTTCGGTAGCTCCGTACCTAGACGACATTCTGATACAAGCTTCAAGCTTTCAAACTGCCAAGTCTCATACAGAGTTAGTACTGGCATTTCTAAGGTCGCATGGATGGAAGGTGAACGAAAAGAAGAGTTCTCTCTTTCCACTCACAAGAGTTCCCTTCTTGGGGACTCTGATAGATTCTGTAGAAATGAAGATTTACCTGACAGAAGACAGGTTAACAAAGCTTCAAAATGCATGCCGGGTCCTTCATTCCATTCAACACCCGTCAGTAGCTCAATGCATGGAGGTGATCGGCTTAATGGTAGCGGCAATGGACGTAGTACCTTTTGCACGCCTACATCTCAGACCGCTGCAATTGTGCATGCTAAGTCAGTGGAATGGGGATTACTCAGATTTGTCCCCCACTCTGAATCTGAATCAAGAGACCAGAAATTATCTTCTATGGTGGCTTTATCGGCCACACCTGTCCAGGGGGATGCCATTCAGCAGGCCAGACTGGACAATTGTAACAACAGACGCCAGCCTACTAGGTTGGGGCGCTGTCTGGAATTCTCTGAAGGCTCAGGGACTATGGAATCAGGAGGAGAGTCTCCTTCCAATAAACATTCTGGAATTGAGAGCAGTTCTCAATGCCCTTCTGGCTTGGCCTCAGTTAACAACTCGGGGGTTCATCAGGTTTCAGTCGGACAACATCACGACTGTAGCTTACATCAACCATCAGGGAGGGACAAGAAGCTCCCTAGCAATGATGGAAGTATCAAAGATAATTCGCTGGGCAGAGTCTCACTCTTGCCACCTGTCTGCAATCCACATCCCGGGAGTGGAGAACTGGGAGGCGGATTTCTTAAGTCGTCAGACTTTTCATCCGGGGGAGTGGGAACTTCATCCGGAGGTCTTTGCCCAGATACTTCGACGTTGGGGCAAACCAGAGATAGATCTCATGGCGTCTCGTCAGAACGCCAAGCTTCCTCGTTACGGGTCCAGATCCAGGGATCCGGGAGCGGTTCTGATAGATGCTTTGACAGCACCTTGGACCTTCGGGATGGCTTATGTGTTTCCACCCTTCCCGATGCTTCCTCGATTGATTGCCAGAATCAAACAGGAGAGAGCATCAGTGATTCTAATAGCAGCTGCATGGCCACGCAGGACTTGGTATGCAGATCTAGTGGACATGTCATCCTGTCCGCCTTGGTCTCTACCTCTGAAACAGGACCTTCTGATCCAGGGTCCATTCAAACATCAAAATCTAACTTCTCTGAAGCTGACTGCTTGGAAATTGAACGCTTGATTTTATCAAAACGTGGGTTTTCTGAGCCAGTTATTGATACCTTAATACAGGCTAGGAAGCCTGTTACCAGAAGGATTTACCATAAAATATGGCGTAAATACTTATATTGGTGCGAATCCAAGAGTTACTCATGGAGTAAGGTTAGGATTCCAAGGATATTGTCTTTTCTACAAGAGGGTTTAGAAAAGGGGTTATCCGCTAGTTCTTTAAAGGGACAGATTTCAGCTCTGTCCATTCTTTTACACAAACGTCTGTCAGAAGTTCCGGACGTTCAAGCTTTTTGTCAGGCTTTAGCTAGGATCAAGCCTGTGTTTAAAACTGTTGCTCCGCCATGGAGTTTGAACTTAGTTCTTAATGTTTTACAGGGTGTTCCGTTTGAACCCCTTCATTCCATTGATATCAAGTTGTTATCTTGGAAAGTTCTATTTTTAATGGCTATTTCCTCGGCTCGAAGAGTCTCTGAGTTATCTGCCTTACATTGTGATTCTCCTTATCTGATTTTTCATTCAGACAAGGTAGTTCTGCGTACTAAACCTGGGTTCCTACCTAAGGTGGTCACTAACAGGAATATCAATCAAGAGATTGTTGTTCCATCTTTGTGTCCTAATCCTTCCTCGAAGAAGGAACGTCTGCTACACAATCTAGATGTAGTCCGTGCCCTGAAATTTTATCTACAGGCAACTAAGGAGTTTCGTCAAACGTCTTCCCTGTTTGTCGTTTATTCTGGCCAGAGGAGAGGTCAAAAAGCTTCGGCTACCTCTCTCTCTTTTTGGCTTTGTAGCATAATACGATTAGCCTATGAGACTGCTGGACAGCAGCCTCCTGAAAGAATTACAGCTCATTCCACTAGAGCTGTGGCTTCCACTTGGGCCTTTAAGAATGAGGCTTCTGTTGAACAGATTTGCAAGGCTGCAACTTGGTCTTCTCTTCATACTTTTTCCAAATTTTACAAATTTCACACTTTTGCTTCTTCGGAGGCTGTTTTTGGGAGAAAGGTTCTTCAGGCAGTGGTTCCCTCCGTATAAAGAGCCTGCCTGTCCCTCCCGTCGTCCGTGTACTTTTGCTTTGGTATTGGTATCCCAGAAGTAATGATGACCCGTGGACTGACCACACTTAACAGGAGAAAACAAAATTTATGCTTACCTGATAAATTAATTTCTCCTGTAGTGTGGTCAGTCCACGGCCCGCCCTGTTTTTTATGGCAGGCTAAAAAATTTTTTGGATTATACTCCAGTCACCACTACACCCTTGGGCTTCTCCTTTCTCGTTGGTCCTTTGGTCGAATGACTGGAGGTGACGTAGAGGGGAGGAGCTATATAGCAGCTCTGCTGGGTGAATCCTCTTGCACTTCCTGTAGGGGAGGAGATAATATCCCAGAAGTAATGATGACCCGTGGACTGACCACACTACAGGAGAAATGAATTTATCAGGTAAGCATAAATTTTGTTTTTAAATGGTACCGGTTTGTACTATTTACTCTCTAGCAGAAGAGTGATGAAGATTTCTGCTGAGAGGAAAATGATTTTAGCATGTTGTAACTAAAATCCACTGCTGTTCCCACACAGGACTGAGGAGTACCAGAAAACTTCAGTTGGGGGGAACAGTTTGCAGGGTGAACTGCAATAAGGTATGTTCAGTCATTTATTTCTAGACAAGACTGAGATAATGCTAGATGAGACTGACAATATCCCCATGAGGGGATGGTAAGCTATGTTCACAGACTTAGTAAGGAATTGAATGCTTACATAACAGGGCTAATTCTGCTGGTTGACACTTATTCAGGGCAATCGATTGTTTAGCTAAGGAAAATATCGTTTGCAAGACACTTTGAAAGTCCTTTTGGGTTCTTTCTGGGGTTATTACCCACATGGCTATTTTTTATTCACTCAGGAGTGATTTCTTAGGCCTCACAGCTCCGGAATAGAGTGGAAGGAGCCTAATTTCGCACCTCAGATGCGCAGTTAGAATTGCAGAGAAGTTCATGCTGCTTCACATGGAGGGTCCTGCTGCTGTTTGAGGGCCTTAAGGAAGCTATATTCCCCCAAATCTGATCCCTAAGGGCAGGTAGGGCCACAGCAAGGCTGTGGCAAGATGCTGTAGTAATTTTAACCGGGTGTTGGCTTTAGGCTGCTCCGGTTTGGGCATTAAGGGGTTAATCGTTTTGCAACTTGTGGTGCAATCTTATTAAGGCTTTAGGTACATACTGTGAACATTTCAAAAGGATTGCTGCATTTTTCACTGTTTTGTAAAATTGTTTGCTCTTTTTATCTCTTAAAGGCACAGTAATGTTTTTTCAAATTGTGTTTTTTATTTGATTAAAGTGATTTCGAAGCCTGCTTGTGTATACTACTAGTCTGTTAAACATGTCTGAAACTAAGGAAAATCCTTGTTCAATGTGTTTAGAAGCCATGGTGGAACCCCCTCTCAGAATGTGTCCCATTTGTACTGATATGTCTATACACTTTAAAGATCATATTGTTGCACTTAAGAATGTGGCCCAAGATGATTCTCAGACTGAAGGTCCCTGTTTACACGGATGCGTTTCCGGTCCCTAAGAGGATTGCGGATATCGATACTAGGGAGTGGGATAGACCAGGTGTTCCCTTTGTTCCCCCTCCTGTTTTTAAGAAAATGTTTCGAATATCTGACCCTGTGCGGGACTCGTAGCAGACGGTCCCTAAGGTGGAGGGGGCTGTTTCTTCACTTGCTAAACGCACAACCATACCAATTGAATACAGTTGTGCTTTTAAAGACCCTATGGATAAGAAGTTAGAGGGATTACTTAAGAAAATTTTTGTTCAACAAGGTTTTCTTCTCCAGCGTATTGCCTGCAGTATTCCTGTAACTACTGCAGCCGCTTTCTGGTTTGAGGCGCTGGAAGACTCGCTCCAGACGGAGACCTCATATGAGGAAATTATGGATTTTTTTTGTCACTGACGCCGCTTTTCAAATAGCTAAGTTAGCGGCAAAAAATTCAGGTTTCGCCATTTTTTGTTGCGCAGGGCGCTATGGCTTAAGTCCTGGTCGGCCGATGTGTCGTCTAAATCCAAGCTTTTGAACATCCCTTTCAAAGAAAAGATCCTCTTCGGGCCTGAATTGAAAGATTATTTCAGAAATCACCGGGGGAAAAGGCCATGCTCTCCCTCAGGACAAGTCCTTTAAGGCAAAGAACAAAGCTAATTTTCGTTCCTTTCGTAATTTCAGGAACGCTTCATCATCTCCAGCTGCAAATCAAGAGGGTAATGCTTCACAGCCCAAGGCAACCTGGAAACCTTACCAGGGCTGGAATAAGGGTAAACAGGCCAAAAAGCCTGCAGCTGCCACCAAGACAGCATGAAGGGGTAGCCCCCGATCCGGGACCGGATCTAGTAGGGGGCAGACTCTCTCTCTTCGCTCAGGCCTGGGCAAGAGATGTACACGATCCTTGGGCGTTAGATATTATATCCCAGGATATCTTCTAGAATTCAAGGGTTCTCCTCCAAGGGGGAGGTTCCACATTTCTCGTCTGTTTACAGATCAGACAAAGAAAGAGGCGTTTTTACGCTGTGTAGAAGATCTACATACAATGGGATTGATCCACCCAGTTCCAATGGCTGAACAAGGGTTGGGTTTTTACTCAAACCTGTTTGTGGTTCCCAAAAAAGAGGGAACTTTCAGACCCATCCTGGATCTAAAAATTCTAAACGGATTCCTCAGAGTCCCATCATTCAAAATGGAGACCATTCGGACGATCTTACCAATGATCCAGGAAGGTCAATATATGACTACCGTGGATATAAAGGATGCATACCTACACATTCCTATCCACAAAGATCATCACCAGTTTCTCAGGTTCGCTTTTCTGGACAAGCATTACCAGTTTGTGGCTCTTCCTTTCGGCTTAGCCACTGCTCCCAGAATTTTCACAAAGGTGCTAGGGTCCCTCCTGGCGGTTCTAATACCGCGGGGCATAGCAGTGGCGCCTTACCTAGACAACATCTTAATTCAGGCGCCGTCTTTCCAAAGAGCCAAGTCTCACACGGAGATTGTATTGGCCTTTCTGAGGTCTCACGGGTGGAAGGTGAACATCAAAAAGAGTTCTCTTTCCCCTCTCACAAGGGTTCCCTTCCTAGGGACTCTAAAAGACTCGGTAGAAATGAAAATATTTCTGACTGAGGTCAGAAAATTAAAACTCTTAACTACTTGCTGAGTTCTTCATTCCATTCCCCGGCCATCTGTGGCTCAGTGCATGGAGACAATCGGATTAATGGTAGCGGCAATGGACATAGTCCCTTTTGCTCGGATACACCTCAGACCACTGCAACTATGCATGCTCTAACAGTGGAATGGGGATTATGCAGATTTGTCTCCTCAAATTCAGTTGGACCAGGAGACCAGAGATTCTCTTCTCTGGTGGTTGTCTCAGGATCACCTGTCTCAGGGAATATGTTTCCGCAGACAAGAGTGGATCGATGTAAAGACCGACGCCAGTCTGTTAGGCTGGGGTGCGGTCTGGGACTCCCTGAAAGCTCAGGGCTTATGGTCTCGGGAAGAAAACGATATTCAACGCTCTTCAGGCATGGCCTCAACTAGCTGCGGCCAAATTCATCAGATTTCAGTCGGACAACATCACGACTGTAGCTTACATCAATCATCAGGGGGGAACAAAGAGTTCCCTAGCGATGACTGAAGTAACCAAAATAATAAGGTGGGCGGAGGATCACTCCTGCCATCTCTCAGCAATTCACATCCCAGGAGTAGACCACTGGGAGGCGGATTTCCTAAGTCGTCAGACTTTTCACCCGGGGGAGTGGGAACTCCACCCGGAGGTGTTTGCCCAGCTGACTCAGCAATGGGGCACTCCAGAGTTGGATCTGATGGCGTCCCGTCAGAACACTAAACTTCCTCTCTACGGGTCCAGGTCCGGGGACCCCAAGGCGGTATTGATAGATGCTCTAGCAGCGTCTTGGTCCTTCAATATGTCTTATGTTTTTCCACCGTTTCCCCTTCTCCCTCGTCTGTTCGCCAGAATTAAGCAGGAGAAGGCTTCGGTGATTCTGATAGCGCCTGCGTGGCCACGCAGGACTTGGTATGGAGACCTAGTGGACATGTCATCTGTCCCACCATGGACACTGCCAATGAGGCAGGATCTTCTAATACAGGGTCCGTTCAAGCATCCAAATCTAGTTTCTCTACGTCTGACTGCTTGGAGATTGAACGCTTTATCAAACTGTGGGTTCTCTGAGTCAGTTGTAGATACTCTGATTCAGGCTAGAAAGCCTGTCACCAGGAAAATCTACCATAAGATATGGCGGAAATATCTGGGTTGGTGTGAATCCAAGGGTTACTCATGGAGTAAGATTGGAGAAAGGATTGTCAGCCAGTTCCTTGAAGGGACAGATATCTGCTCTGTCTATCCTTTTACACAAGCGTCTGGCAGAGGTACCAGACATTCAAGTGTTTGCTCAGGCTTTAGTCAGAATCAATCCTGTCTATAAACCTGTGGCTCCGCCAACAAGCAAAGCAAGCTCAGGTTCAGAAATATATATATATATATAATACTCACAAGCCAACGAGTGAAAACAAACAGGCACCGGAGGAGAGAAGACGCCGGAATAAGAAGCCATTCTGACGTCAGAGGAGAGGGACGGCTTGAGCCAAGTTGTTAGGCAACAGAGCGTAGCGCAACAGCGCCGAAGAAATCCGGAAAGAGGAAGAGCGATCAGCTGAGCGATCGCGACAGTGCCCCCTCCTCAAGGACCCCTCCGAGGAACACTAGCAGGCTTCGAAGGATTCTGAACGTGGAATTGTTTGATCAGGGCAGAGGCGCGGATATGAGAAGCAGGTTCCCAGGAACGTTCAGTAATGGGGTAGCCCTTCCAATGAACCAAATAGTATAAACGGTTACCTCGTAATCTGAAATCAAGAACTTGACTGATCTCGAATTCCGAAGTACCATCCACAAGAAACGGAGAGGGAGCTTTTCTTTTGGTGGAAAACCGATTTAGAGACTGCCGGTTTAAGAAGAGACACATGAAATACAGGATGAATCTTCAGGTTGTCTTGTAAAGCCACCTTGTAAGCAGTAGAACAAACCTTGGAAACAATTCTAAACGGTCCAATGTATTTAGGACCCAATTTAGCACAAGGTTGCTTAAGACGAATGAATCTGGTAGATATCCAAACTTTGTCTCCAGTGCGGAATGAAGGTGCCTTACGGCGTCTGCGATCAGCAAATCGTTTATACTTTAGAGAAGAGAGGAGAAGAATTTCCTGAATCTTCTTCCAGTGTTTAGAGATTCTTCACAGTTCGATCTGCCTCAGGAACACCAGAACCCCCAGAAGACATAGGAAAAGTTCTAGGTTCGAATCCATAAGCTGCCTTGAAAGGAGAAGTCTGTAAAGAAGAATTGAAACGAGAATTGTAAGCAAGTTCTGCCAAAGGAAGAAGTTGAGACCAACTGGAGTGCTGATGATTAACATAGTGCCTGAGATTAGATTCAAGAGATTGGTTTACTCGTTCAGTTTGACCGTTGGATTGAGGATGATGGTCAGTAGATAGAGATATGGTAACTCCAAATTGTTTGCATAGAGATTTCCAGAATCTTGAGACAAATTGAACTCCCCGATCAGAAACAATTTCTAAAGGAAAACCATGTAGTCTGGTGATATGGAGTATAAAAAGTTCAGCGAGTTTCCGGGCAGATGGTAAGCCAGGTAAAGGAACAAAATGAGCTGCTTTGGAGAATCTGTCTACCACAACCCATATGGTCTTGTTTCCGGCAGAATTAGGAAGATCAGTAATAAAGTCCATGGAAACATGAGACCAGGGATAATATGGAACATGTAAAGGTTGTAAGAGTCCAAGAGGTAAACCAGAAGACTGTTTGTTTATTAGAGGTACAGGAATTACAAGCTGCAACATAATCCTTGACATCTTTGTTCATAGAAGGCCACCAGACATGTTGTTTGAGTCTCCATAATGTATTACGTACTCCAGGATGTCCAGATAAAATATTATCATGAGCCCAACGAAGAAGTGTAAGGCGGAATTCTGCAGGAACAAACAAGATTCCAGGAGGTATGTTATAGGAGGAAGGAATGGAGGCTTGAGCAGACTGTAATGCTTGAAAAGGAAATGTAGACAACTGAGCTAGAACTTTAGCAGGACGGAGAATGGGTTCAGAATCCAACAATGTAGAATCAGAAGCTTGAAATTGTCTGGATAAAGCATCCGCTTTACAGTTCTTAGAACCAGGAATTTAAGAGAGGACAAAAATTAAATCTGGAAAAGAACAGAGCCCATCGGGCTTGACGTGAGTTGAGGCGTTTAGCAGTATGAAGATACAGAAGATTTTTATGATCCGTAAGAATAAGGAATGGTTGAACCGTGCCTTCAAGCAGATGTCTCCATTCTTCCAAGGCCATCTTAATCGCTAACAATTCTTTGTTACCGACGTCATAATTCAGTTCTGAAGTATTAAACTTCTTGGAGAAGAACCCCACAGGAAGGATTTTGCTAGTGACAGGATTTCGTTGAGATAGCACAGCCCCAGCAGCGATCAGAGAAGCATCCACTTCAAGGATGAATTGGAGACTCGGAACTGGATGGCAAAGAACGGGGGCCGAAGTAAATGCATACTTAAGAGACTCAAAGGCCTGTAAGGCTTTATCAGACCAATGCTTACAATCCTGACCCTTCTTAGTAAGAGCAGTAAGAGGTGCCGAGAGGTTAGCAAAGTCCTTTTATGAATTTACGGTAGTAATTGGCAAACCCCAGAAACCTCTGAAGAGATTTTAGGGAAGTTGGTCTAGGCCAATCTATAATAGCCGACAGTTTGTCAGAATCCATCTCAAATCCAGACGGAGAAATGATGTAGCCCAAAAAATGAATAGATTCTTGATGAAAAGAGCACTTTTCAAGCTTGGCAAATAGAGAATTTTCACGTAATCTCTGGAGTACTAGTTTAACGTGATGAATGTGATCCTGTAAAGTCCGAGAATAAATCAAAATATCATCAAGATAGATAATGACGAAATGATTAAGATAGTCTCTGAATATTTCATTAACAAAATGTTGAAAAACTGCAGGGGCATTGCATAACCCAAAAGGCATAACTAAATACTCAGTGTCCAAACCTAGTGTTGAAGGCTGTTTTCCATTCATCCCCTTTACGAATCCTGACCAAATTATATGCTCCACGAAGATCCAATTTAGTAAAAATGGAAGCACCCTGGAGACGATCAAACAATTCAGGAATGAGAGGAAGTGGATAACAATTCTTGATTGTAATCTGATTAAGAGCACGATAGTCAATACAAGGACGTAGACCTCCATCTTTTTTTTCAACAAAGAAAAAACCTGCTCCTACCGGAGAGGAAGAAGGGCGAATAAAACCTTGGGCCAAATTATCCTTGATGTAGTCTTCGAGAGAAACGTTTTCTTGACAAGAAAGTGGGTATGTTTTACCCTTAGGAAGAGGTGCTCCAGGAAGTAGGTCAATGGGACAATCAAAGTCCCGATGTGGAGGTAATATTTCAGCATCTTTCTTAGAAAAGACATCACAAAAAGAATGATATTGTACAGGCAAAGAATCAGGAATATCCAAAACTGCCACAACTGTACTAGAAGGTTTGGGAGTATTCTGTAAACACTGTTGGAAACAAGAGGATCCCCAGGTAACAAGTTCCCCTTTTGACCAGGAGAAAACCGGATCATGAAGTTGTAGCCATGGAAGTCCCAAAATTAAAGGAAACTGAGGCGAAGAGATGATGTCAAAACAGATGGTCTCCGAATTAAGTACTCCTATATAGTAGAATATTGAATGATTCCTGAACCTAAGGGTTGACCACTGACAGTAGTGACCTTAATTACTTGACTCTTGGAAAGCAAAGGAATCCGAAAGGAATTAACAAAATCCGAATCCATAAACATTCCAGCAGCTCCAGAATCAATGAGTGCTTGAGCCTGGAACTTGGTGTTGCCAAAACGGAAGGTGACTGGAACAAACAGCTTGGGATTGAGGGTAGGAAAAGATTTTTGGCTTAACTCAGTCCCTCTTTCTGGAGTTAAGCCCTGGCTTTTACTGGACGAGTTGGACAATCCTTTAACATATGTCCCTTAATACCACAGTAAAGACATAGTCCAAGATTACGCCTTCTGAGACATTCAGCTTCAGATAACTTAATTGCACCAACCTCCATGGGTTCACTTGATTCAGAGATAGAAGAATTCGGAGCAGGAAGGTTAGGTGAACGAGACAAAGGACGGAAAGTAGATTTGATAAAGGATCTTCTGTTACGGTCACGTTCATGGAGACGCTCAGAGTAACGAGCATCTAACTTGATACATAAATTGATGAGTTCTTCTAGAGAATCAGGAAGATCCCTATAAACCAGTTCGTCTTTTAAACGATCACAAAGACCTTTACGAAATGCTGCACGCAGGGCCCCATGATTCCACATAGTTTCAGCAGCTAAAGTCCGGAATTCTATAGCGTATTGTGCTACAGAAAGAGAACCCTGCCTTAAATCTAAAAGTCCTGCTTCGGCAGCCGCAGACCTTCCAGGTTTATCAAACACGGAAGAAAATATGGATACAAAAGTGTCAATATTGTGAAGCAAAGGATCATCCTTTTCCAACAGTGGAGAAACCCAAGCCAAGGCTTTACCTTTCATAAGAGAAATCAAAAAGGTGATCTTGGAGGAAGAGGAAATAAACATCAAAGGATTGTTTCTGAAGTGTAGGCGACACTGATTAAGGAATCCTCGACAGTCATCAGGATTGCCATCATATTTATCAGGTAGCGGAATTCTGGGAACTAACTGTTCAGCAGGATGTGGCATTTTATATGTAGGATTAGAACTGGCCGCAGGAACAACAGGAGTTGCAGGGACTTGTGAAGGAGGAGTGAGGTTATGCAAAAGAGCAGTAATTTGATCCAACTTAGAGTCCAATGATTGCAGGTGTGCGGAGTGGGTTCCAAGCAGCTGTCCCTGTAGAGCCACGGCTCTGGATAAATCACCAGGGTCCATTTTATGGCCTGTTTGTAATGTCAGGATAGGTAAAGTCCAGAGTTAGACCCAAATGCTAGAATGAGGGTAATAACACCCTAGCACAGTGAGTATATACCAGGACCTGACCCTGCGACAGCTACAGTATGAAATACTCACAGAGATAGGCTGGAAGATGGCACAGCAGGGTCAGGAGAAGAAACTTTGTGTAGATAGGGTTAATCAAGAGAGTTGTCTAATAAGCAGTGTCCAGCAACGTGTAATCAGGCAGGCAGGGGTTAACCAATAGAATAATCCAGCAAGCAATGTTCAGCAACGTGAAATCAGGCAGGTAAGGGTTAACCAATAGAGTAATCCAACAAGCAAAGTCCAGCAACGTGTAATCAGGCAGGTAAGGGTTAACCAATAGAGTAATCCAACAAGCAAAGTCCAGCAATGTGTAATCAGGCAGGTAAGGGTTAACCAATAGAGTAATCCAACAAGCAAAGTCCAGCAACGTGTAATCAGGCAGGTAAGGGTTAACCAATAGAATAATCCAGCAAGCAATGTCCAGCAACGTATAATCAATCAGGTAGGGGTTAAGCAATAGAGTAATCCAGAAAGCAATGTCCAGCAGTGTGTAATCAGGCAGGCAGGGGTTAAGCAAAAGAGTTTTCAAGCAAGCCAAGTCCAGCAACAAGAAATCAGTCAGATAAGGATTCAGGGTTCAGAATAATAGCAAGCTCAGGTTCAGAAATATATATATATATATATATATATATATATATATATATAACAAGCCAACGAGTGAAAACAAACAGGCACCGGAGGAGAGAAGACGCCGGAATAAGAAGCCATTCTGACGTCAGAGGAGAGGGACGGCTTCAGCCAAGTTGCTAGGCAACAGCGCCGAAGAAATCCGGAAAGAGGAAGAGCGATCAGCTGAGCAATCTCGACAGTTGTTATCTTGGAAAGTTTTGTTTTTGGTAGTTATCTCTTCTGCTCGAAGAGTTTCAGAATTATCTGCCTTACAGTGTGATTCACCTTACCTGGTGTTCCACGCAGATAAGGTAGTTTTGCGTACCAAGCCTGGTTTTCTTCCTAAAGTTGTTTCTAACAAGAATATTAACCAGGAAATAGTTGTTCCTTCTCTGTGTCCTAATCCTTCTTCGAAGAAGGAACGTCTGTTACACAATCTTGATGTAGTTCGTGCTCTAAAGTTCTATTTACAAGCAACTAAGGATTTCAGACAAACATCCTACTTGTTTTTTATCTATTCTGGTAAGAGGAGAGGTCAGAAAGCGACTGCTACCTCTCTTTCCTTTTGGCTGAAAAGCATCATCCGTTTGGCCTATGAGACTGCTGGCCAGCAGCCTCCTGAAACAATTACTGCTCATTCTACTAAAGCAGTGGCTTCCACATGGGCTTTCAAAAATGAGGCTTCTGTTGAACAGATTTGTAAGGCAGCGACTTGGTCTTCACTGCATACTTTTTCCAAATTTTACAAATTCGATACTTTTGCTTCTTCGGAGGCTATCTTTGGGAGACAGGTTTTACAAGCAGTGGTGCCTTCCATTTAAGGTACCTGTCTTGTTCCCTCCCTTCATCCGTGTTCTAAAGCTTTGGTATTGGTATCCCACAAGTAAAGGATGAATCCGTGGACTGGATACACCTTGCAAGAGAAAACAGAATTTATGCTTATCTGATAAATGACTTTCTCTTGCAGTGTATCCAGTCCACGGCCCGCCCTGACATTTAAGTCAGGTAAAATTTTTTGTTTAAACTACAGTCACCACTGCACCCTATGGTTTCTCTTTTTTCTTCCTAACCTTTGGTCGAATGACTGGGGGGTGGAGCTAGAGGGGGAGCTATATGGACAGCTCTGCTGTGTGCTCTCTTTGCCACTTCCTGTAGGGAAGGAGAATATCCCACAAGTAAAGGATGAATCCGTGGACTGGATACACCGCAAGAGAAAGTAATTTATCAGGCAAGCATAAATTTTGTTTTTTCTCTGAAATGATGGATTCTACCATACTTCATCTAGTGATTGGCGGTCATATCTGGTTATATTATCTGCGCTGCCCCTTGCATATTAGTGGCAATTCTTTATCATATTCTGGATTATTCCACACCACCTTTTGAAGATTCTGCAATCCAGAACAGACCTTAAAATACAACGCTTATATGCTGACAATAACTTCCAAAAGAAATCTCAAACAGGATATACACTAAAAGGTCTAATCTCGAAAAGGCCTTGCGGTTCCTTCCTTTTTTTAATTGCTATGGAGCAGCCTTAGTCTCTCTTCCTTGCCCCGAATTAATGATAATCACAATAATCCCTTGTTATAAGATAGACATCGGTATATTATATTATTTAACCATTTATTAATATATATTTATATAGGAGTTAATCAATTTATCATAATTAATTATAAATTGTTAAATAATCTCTCTCTCTTTTGCCCATAACTAACTAAAATTTCTACCCCTAAAAAATTCCTACCCCTGTAATATAAGGTTAAATAGTAGAAAAATATAGACACTAAATATAAAATATTGTCAATGCTTTACAAATAGCCTCCAAGAGTGATAGACTCATCTAATACTAGCTTCTATTTCCTTTTCTAAATTATTATTTCGAACAATTATTCTATTAGTAATGTTATTATTACCCATAGAATCTATTCTCCCTTTGAACCAATTAAACATTTATGAACTGTTTTTTGTAAACATTTTTAGACCGTTTTTAATTGTTTTTAATTATTTTTAATTATTTGCAAATTGTTCCCAAATGTATTTCTGACATTGTTCTTTGTAACTGTTTATTTAACCATTGATGTTTCACACTAGCGATAATTCATTTGCCTTGTACACTAGACTAGGTCCTCAACATGTATAGCCAAAATTAGTGCCACTTTAAAAAAGGCGTATAAATATGCAAACTACTAACATTGCAGTATTGAGCTTGAGAAAGGCTGGGAAAAGCAGAAACGCGTTGCTCTATACTGTGTCCATCTTGGGCTTCCGTAGCCCCACAGATCTGACGGCGTAAGACTACACTGATGGATAATTCTCCCCGATTGGTTGGGATGCGCCTGTGAGACAAGCGGTATCTTCGAAGGGACACTTGTGACTTATCATTGGCACCCGGTATAAGTAAAAGTGTACACCTCGCCATCTGTACTTTTTTATTGTTTAAAAGGATTTTTGGATCCTTCTTCTCGCCCTAACCATTTAGCTTCTTGCTGCTCTTTGCAACTAACACGACTGAAGCTTGCTTGACGAAAATCTGCTCCAAAAAGCATTTACACTTTGCTTACTAGCTTGAAAGACTCTCTTTGCCTCAAAGACATTCTAGCCATTTTGAGAGACTTTGGTGTGTTTTTCACCCACTTGCTGCCATTTGGTACATTTTATGTTTATTGTGATTTTATATTTTGTTTTGACATGTTATCATTTTCGTTTTAATGTTTTTATTTGTGATGCATTGTTAACATTTATGTTTGTTCACATATGAAGTTTTATTAATCTATTTGCTATTAAATGTAACCCTTGTATTACATTAATTCAACTTCATTTCAGTCACTGCACACATTTAGCTATCTGCTTGATAGCGCAGCTGTGCCCAATTACCTGTCTGCAGACAGTGTAGTTAAACAGTTCTAATATTAGTTGAGTAAGGAGTAAGGGATTCCTTATATATACACTGCTGCTTTGTGAACTTAAAGGGACAGTAAACCTTAAAAATAATATTATATAATTCTGCACATAGTGCAGAATTATATAACATTATTTAAGTGCTATAGTTCTAAAACCCTTTTTTACCTTTTTAATATGAAAAAATATGGCGCTTTTACAGACCCGCTCTCTGCTGAGCGGGTCTGTAATATTTAGTCAGCGCATCGGGCCAGCTGTATAGTCACAGCCCGGCCCGACCGCACCATAAGACTAAGTGCAGCTCGCTCCTGTGACAGTGCAATGTTAAATGCAGAGAGCGTATTGCTCTCCGCATTTCGCGAGGTCTTGCGGACCTGATCCGCAGTGTCGGATCAGGTCCGCAAGCCCTTTGATAAATGGGCCTGATAGTCTGCACCTGGTGAGAGAGGAATAAGCAGACTTAAAAACAGAAGTCCATAACCTTGGGTTTGGAGTAGAAGCCCTAGAAGATAATAGGGATTTGGTTCACGAATACCTCGATCAATTGCTACACAAACTGGACTCGCAGGCAGAAACAATAGACTCCCTTCAAATTAAACCTGAGGATCTGGAAAATAGGAGCTGTAGGATGAACTTGAAGATCAGGAGAGTAGCAGAAACTGTATTGCCTAAAGACTTTTCCACCTATGAAAGGAAAACCACTTGGTCATACGTTAATGAGAAATAAAAAAATTCCCTACAGGTGGGGATTCCCCATGCAGTTGACAGTTCTACACAACAACGAAAACAATGTCTGCCCCAACCCGAGGGAAATATCTACTTTTTGTGCTGCATTGGGTCTCCTCCTGATTTTCCCGTTGCATTAATTGCAGCCTCAAATGACTCTCCTACTATGGCCCCTCAGACGTCTGCTGGATGGCATGTAGTGGGTTCTAAGAAGATCAAGCATTCACCCCTTACTCCACCTCTACCTCAAAGGTGGTGTTCAAGCACCTCTGGTCCTTCATGCGGATCTTCTTCTGATAAAAATTCTGTCCTGCTTGATCACTGTTCCTTGCTTGATTGGTTGTGTTGCACCTCTCCAAAAGACTGCTGAGAAAATTTCTTTCTAGTTTGAATTCAAGTCGTAATTATGATTCAATAATTGTAGTAGTTCATATATATGCCTTATATTTCTGTTGCACTGATTGATAATTGTATATGCTGAACAGTGTTCAGTTGTTAGCACTTTTTTTTTTTTTTTATAGTTTTCATCCTGTGCACCGAGTACTTAGATTTCAAACATTGCATAATTTATCTGATTCCAGCAAGAATGTAATCTTAAAATTCAAAACCACTCTATTAAATATCTTGGAGCCTATGTTACTCATGATATCTAGAAATGAATATCCTCAAATTTAAAAGGAATTATTAAAAGATGTCCAAATGTTAATGCACACATAGGTGAATAAATACTTGTCTTGGCTAGGTAGAATTAGCACCATTAAGATTGTTCTTCTACCCCGTATCCTATATTTTTATATTGTTATCTCATTTACCTGCGGAAAAAGGTAAATATTATGAAAAATTACTCTATATAGGCCAAAGGACCGGGTTGTACCTCATCTGTGGTACTATAGAGCGGCAGCCTATATAGTTCAGGTGATTGGTATAAAACAGGACTGGATGCACTCAGCTTGGGGGGCAGTGCTGGTTACCCTCCTCACAACGACAACTTGGCAACTCAATTTCCTCAGTAACTTTAGATATACTCAACCTTTGGGATAAATATTTTAGGACATTTCCAGGTCTCAAGAATTTCATCTCCATTAACTCCCCTTGTTCACAATCCTACATTCTCAGTAGCCTTATCCCACGCTGCTTTGAATATTAAAACAATACATAAAATGACTCCCTGATACTCTCTTCTGCAAAACAGTAAATTAAAAGATGGAAGATGAGATATCTGACTCAACAGGCACATATTTTGACAATTGGTACAAATTCTTGCAGCTCTCTTATTTCATAACACAACACTAATATAAAACACACTTGTGTCAACCATTAACAGGTTTTGAAACATTGTGCCATAGCATACACCCCATGAAAGGCACTCTCTCTAATTTATAAGATGCTTGTGTGATGTTCCACTCTAGTAGGCTCCCTTCCTATGCACATGCATGGGATAGCGAGCTTGGCTCCCCAGTTCCTGAAAAAGATTGGTTCTTTATATTCAAACAAATGAGCAGTCCAGCTTCCTCCATGTCTGCAATATTGTATTGTATGAGATTGTGTGTGTGTGTTGTGTATGAGAGTGTGTGGGTTGTGTGTTGTATGAGAGAGTGTGTGTTATATGAAAGTGTATGTGTGTGCGTTGTAAGAGTTTATGGGGTGAGTGTGTGTTATATGAAAATGTGTGTGTTGTATGAGAGTGTGTGTGGTATGTGTGTTACATGAAAATGTATGTTGTATGAGAGTGTGTGTGTGTGTGTGTTGTATGAGTGTGTGTTGTATGAGAGTGTATGTGTTATTACGTTTTACAATGCTTTCAAATTTGACTACAATCAGGAATAAAGCATGCACATATTTTAGTCTCTTTGCCAAAAATTGCAGCTATCATGTTTATTTCTTAAGAAATTTTCAGACCAAGTATAAAAATTGGGTTCCAAAGCTATGTGGTATTATGGCACTGGGTCTTGGGGGAAAAAGTTTGAAGAACCCTGCTCTAGTTAGTTGATCATAGTTTTAAATTAGTGTGTAAAAATTCCAGGGAGTAGATGTTTAACGATTGCAGAGGTCCAAGGACACTCATGTCTCTAATTGCTTCTGATGTTGATTCTAGAAAGTGTTTGCTCATGGGTAAATATGTAAACAAATTATACATTTCAGTTTACTTTGCTTTTTTTATTTTGAAAGGAAAATTAAACTCGGCAGGTTTAAGGTGTTTTTATATGCGTTAAAAATGACAATTAAATCCACTTTCTAAATCATCAAATGTCTTTGAAGATGATTAACTATTAAAGCCACTGTATAAAACTCCAAACAATCCATTTACATTAACTAAACAGATTTATTTTAGTATAATTATGCACATGTAAAAAAAAAATAAAATCCTAACAATCCATTGTAATCTAAAATCATCCGTATATGCAATAATGATTAAGCCAACAATGTAAATATCAAGAGAGAGCTATTATATATAATATAGTATGGACAATACAATATCAAAATGAGAGGTGCTTATATAATACACCAAAAATTACAAAAACTGACAAATTAAGAGCAAATACATATTTGGAAAATATGCTATGTGTACAAACATTGGTATTCATTTGTTCTTATGTATCTCTGTGTTCCAGAGGAGGAGTGATGCTGATTCATGACATAAGGAATAATGCATCGTTTGTCATTGATTTCCGGGAGACGGCCCCTTCTGGAATTCAGGAGGATGCTGTCAGGCGGGACTGGAAGGAGAAGGTGGGGCTCTCCCTTTTGTAATCTACATATAGTGGGGTCTGCTGTGTTTTATTGGATTAGAATGTGTAGCACATCAGCTGTTTATTGAAAGTGCATGTACTATCTCAATCTCTTGCAGCCTGGGATTCTTGTGGGTGTTCCTGGAATGTTGATGGGTTTGTCCAAAGCTCATGAGATGTACGGAAAGTGAGTATATGTAAAAGGGATATAAAATTGTTGTAAATCTGACACTAGAAAATCTCAGTGAGGGGAGTGAATGACTGAAAATGAAGATTGGAGAAAAGTTGAGAAATGTCTATATTTGTTTACTTTCAAGATCTTGGTTACTCAACATCATTCCTACTCCTTATTTACTATCTAGCTGTCCGGATGTGTACATCATGTATATCTGTCTCACCATTGCCACTAGTAATTAACTTAGACCCCAAATGTGGATGGTAAACAAAATTCTCCTGCCATGGATGAAAGTTACTAACCTTAGCAGGCCATCCATTTTTTGTTCTGTCCATTTGCAGAGTGGACAGGGGAAACTCTTTTCTCTCCCTTGGTTTCCTGAGAGACTGCTCAGTGCTTGAGAATAGTTTTGTCTCCTTTTTTCAGGCATGCTTCTTCCTTGTATAGCTTGTGGACTGGCACTGTTTGTTGTAGGTGTTATTTGAGGTACGTTGTAGTCTTTTTTTTTTTTTTTTTTTTTTTTCTAAAAGATTATAGGTTTGTCTGGTAGAACCTCCTTGGTACATAATGGTAGTCTTTCCCTAGTAGTCCAATGATTGGCAGCATTTTGGGCTACACACAGTCCTCAGTATTGGGACCACCAGGAAGGACTGCTTTATACAAAATATCCAGTACATGATTTGGACCTCAGGTACAAATGTCACCTTAACTCACTGAACAAGATAGGTCTCTATTTATTTCTAATGACACGGTGAGTCCACGGATCTTCATTAATTACTGTTGGGAATATCACTCCTGGCCAGCAGAAGGAGGCAAATAGCACCACAGCAAAGCTGTTAAGTATCACTTCCCTTCCCACAAACCCCAGTCATTCTCTTTGCCTGCGTTGCAAGGAGGTGGTGAAGTTTCGGTGTCTGAAGAAGAGTGTATTTATTTTACTTCAACCAAGAGTTTATTATTTTAAAGACCAGAGTAGGTTTGCTCTGATCTTTACTATCAGGATTGTGTCTATCCGTACTCCACGTTAGTCTCTTCAGTAGGGCAGTGATGGCTTTAAAGCAATTAGGAACTTGTGAGGTGGACCTTGTTGTGTTTTCCTAACATGCTGCCCTGGTATAGAAAGCCTGAGTAAGTTTACTCTGTCTTTCCTTGTTTCACGGGTCTCTGTGAGGAGCGGCATCCTCTCAAGCCAGGTGAGCTGTCCTCCTGCCGGACGACTAGATGCAGGTAAGTGCCTTTTTGGTCTTCTAGGTTAGGAGATGGGCACTTAAGAAATAAAATAAACTGCATCTTTATTGGGACTGATTATTCCTTTGGGAAAGGATTACTTAGGCAGTGGCAGGACCTTTTATATATGTGAGACATGCAGGGAATTCTCCTCTGAGGCTTTATTTTAATGGTGCCCTTTACAGCTTATTTCTGTTACTTCGCACTGTATTACTCTGCCTGGTTTTAACTGTTACTGCTGTAGGCAGTGTTATCCGGATGTACCCATTGTAGTTCAGTGATGATTTAAGGGTTTGGGTGTACCGGAGGAATAGTTGTTCTGCTGCTTTAATTTTTAATTGCGGTTTTGTGTCTATTAAAAGCACAGTTGATTTTAACAGAGCACTTTATTTTCCTTGTTCTGCTGGCTCCGCCTCCTTGAAGAGCGGCGCCATTTTCGGCTTTCTGTTACCAATATTTAGTGCCCGCCTGCTCCTTCACACCGGGAATGGCGTGGTACTTAGAACTACAGTCTCTGTGAGAGACTTTGTTTAGTATAGCTGATTCAGTTTTCCTGCGTTTTAAGTTGTTCCTGGTGCACTTGATGCACCTTTTCATGGTGGGAGCTGCTCTCTTATTTAGAGCTGAGAAACACTATCTCTGCGTGATACAGTTCTCCCTGCACTCTAACACTGTCATGACATGGTATGTGCTGCTACGCATTAGCCCCATGCACCTGCACAGTTAAGGTTGGATTAAATATAGAACTAAACAGTTATTTTTATTTCTATATTGCAGGTTGCTTAATATTATTTAAATATTTTAAAGTGACAGGCACATTTTTAAAACATTCCCAAAATCTTTAATATTTTAAGATTAAGTAATTTGGGGTATTATTCTTGGATCAGGGGGCTGTTCTATAGATTCTTACATCTCATATCCTAAGGCATTTTTATTTATTTTTAAAGTGACAGCACAATTATTTAAAGCATGTGATTTTTGTGCTGTCAGTTTGATTTTAGAGCTTGAGTTCTGCTCCTATGGACACATTAGATTTTGTTTTGCCCTTAAAATTGTATAGGCCAGATAACAGTGTCCTATGTAATTTTCTTTTATTTTCTGAGCCTCATGTCTCTTAGGATGATACTGTTTAGGCATTGCCACAGCTTTCTCCTCAAATGTCCCAAGCCTTAATGGCTACACATATAGGGGGCTAGTTATCAAGCCGTCTACTTTTCTGGCTTCGCCGGCCCAATACGTCCGCCTAAGCTCGCCTACCTTCGCCGCCGCGGACCTGAAAAAAATACGCCTAAGTTATCAAATAAAGCTGTCAAAAAGCCGCGGGGCGATGAGCAGCGGACTGTGAGAGTTATCACTCATCCGATCTCGCTGCCCTTCGGCTTTTTCCCAGCTTTATTGCTAGCCTGTCACTAAGCACTCACACTAACTACACTGCTCTACCCCCTATACCGGCGCCCCCGGAGCCCCCCGCAACTAAATAAAGTTACTAACCCCTAAACCGCCGCTCCTAGACCCTGCCGCAACTCTTATAAATGTATTAATCCCTAAACCGCCGCTCCTAGACCCTGCCGCAAGTCTTATAAATGTATTAACCCCTAAACCGCCGCTCCTAGACCCCGCCGCAACTCTTATAAATGTATTAACCCCTAAACCGCCGCTCCTAGACCCCGCCGCAACTCTTATAAATGTATTAACCCCTAAACCGCCGCTCCCAGACACCGCTGCCACCTACATTATACCTAGTAACCCCTAATCTGCCCCCCCTACACCGTCGCCACCTATAATAAATTTATTAACCCCTATCCTGCCCCCCACTACGCCGCTGCCACTGTAATAAAATGATTAACCCCTAAACCTAAGTCTAACCCTAACCCTAACGCCCCCCTAACTTAAATATTAATTAAATAAATCTAAATAAATTAACTCTTATTAACTAAATGAATCCTATTTAAAACTAAATACTTACCTTTAAAATAAACCCTAATATAGCTACAATATAAATAATAATTATATTGTAGCTATCTTAGGATTTATATTTATTTTACAGGCATCTTTCAATTTATTTTAACTAGGTACAATAGCTATTAAATAGTTATTAACTATTTAATAGCTTACCTAGCTAAAATAAAGAGAAATGCACCTGTGAAATAAATCCTAACCTAAGTTACAATTACACCTAACACTACACTATACTTTAATAAATTATTCCTATTTAAAAATAAATACTTACCTGTAAAATAAACCCTAAGATAGCTACAATGTAATTAATAATTATATTATAGCTATCTTAGGATTTATATTTATTTTACAGGTATCTTTGTATTTCTTTTAGCTAGTTAGAATAGTTATTAAATAGTTATTAACTATTTAATAACTACCTAGCTAAAAGAAATACAAAATTACCTGTAAAATAAATCCTAACCTAAGTTACAATTAAACCTAATACTACACTATCATTAAATTAATTAAATAAACTACCTACAAATAACTACAATTAAATACAATTACATAAACTAACTAAAGTACAAAAAATAAAAAAAGCTAAGTTACAAAAAATAAAAAATTAAGTTACAAACATGTTAAAAATATTACAACAATTTTAAGCTACTTACACCTAATCTAAGCCCCCTAATAAAATAACAAACCCCCCCAAAATAAAAAAAATCCCTACCCTATTCTAAATTAAATAAATTTCAAAGCTCTTTTACCTTACCAGCCCTTAAAAGGGCCATTTGTGGGGGCATGCCCCAAAAAGTTCAGCTCTTTTGCCTGTAAAAGAAAAATACAACCCCCCCCCCAACATTAAAACCCACCACCCACATACCCCTAATCTAACCCAAACCCCCTTACAAAAACCTAACACTAATCCCCTGAAGATCATCCTACCTTGAGTCGTCTTCACTCAGCCGAGCCACCGATGGAACTGAAGAGGACATCCGGAGCGGAAGAAGTTAATCCTCCAAGCGGCGCTGAAGAAATCTTCCATCCGATGAAGTCATCATCCATGCGGCGCTGAAGAAGTCTTCGATCCGGCTGATGTCATCTTCAAAGAGGCGCTGAAGAGGTCTTCTATCCGGGCGAAGTCATCTTCCAAGCCGGGTCTTGAATCTTCCTTCCGCCGACGCGGAACCACCTTCTTCACCGACGGACTACGACGAATGACGGCTCCTTTAAGGGACGTCATCCAAGATGGCGTCCCCTCAATTCCGATTGGCTGATAGAATCCTATCGGAATTAAGGTAGGAAAATCTGATTGGCTGATGGAATCAGCCAATCAGATTCAAGTTCAATCCGATTGGCTGATCCAATCAGCCAATCAGATTGAGCTCGCATTCTATTGGCTGATCGGAACAGCCAATAGAATGCAAGCTCAATCTGATTGGCTGATTCCATCAGCCAATCAGATTTTTCCTACCTTAATTCCGATTGGCTGATAGAATCCTATCAGCCAATCGGAATTGAGGGGACGCCATCTTGGATGACGTCCCTTAAAGGAGCCGTCATTCGTCGTAGTCCGTCGGTGAAGAAGGTGGTTCCGCGTCGGCGGAAGGAAGATTCAAGACCCGGCTTGGAAGATGACTTCGCCCGGATAGAAGACCTCTTCAGCGCCTCTTTGAAGATGACATCGGCCGGATCGAAGACTTCTTCAGCGCCGCATGGATGATGACTTCATCGGATGGAAGATTTCTTCAGCGCCGCTTGGAGGATTAACTTCTTCCGCTCCGGATGTCCTCTTCAGTTCCATCGGTGGCTCGGCTGAGTGAAGACGACTCAAGGTAGGATGATCTTCAGGGGATTAGTGTTAGGTTTTTGTAAGGGGGGCTTGGGTTAGATTAGGGGTATGTGGGTGGTGGGTTTTAATGTTGGGGGGGGTTGTATTTTTCTTTTACAGGCAAAAGAGCTGAACTTTTTGGGGCATGCCCCCACAAATGGCCCTTTTAAGGGCTGGTAAGGTAAAAGAGCTTTGAAATGTATTTAATTTAGAATAGGGTAGGGATTTTTTTTTATTTTGGGGGGGTTTGTTATTTTATTAGGGGGCTTAGATTAGGTGTAAGTAGCTTAAAATTGTTGTAATATTTTTAACATGTTTGTAACTTAATTATTTTTTTTTTGTAACTTAGCTTTTTTTATTTTTTGTACTTTAGTTAGTTTATGTAATTGTATTTAATTGTAGTTATTTGTAGTTAATTTATTTAATTAATTTAATGATAGTGTAGTGTTAGGTTTAATTGTAACTTAGGTTAGGATTTATTTTACAGGTAATTTTGTAATTATTTTAGCTAGGTAGTTATTAAATAGTTAATAACTATTTAATAACTATTCTAACTAGCTAAAATAAATACAAAGTTACCTGTAAAATAAAAATAAATCCTAAGATAGCTACAATATAATTATTATTTATATTGTAGCTATATTAGGGTTTATTTTAAAGGTAAGTATTTAGTTTTAAATAGGATTCATTTAGTTAATAAGAGTTAATTTATTTAGATTTATTTAATTAATATTTAAGTTAGGGGGGCGTTAGGGTTAGTGTTAGACTTAGGTTTAGGGGTTAATCATTTTATTACAGTGGCGGCGGCGTAGTGGGGGGCAGGATAGGGGTTAATAAATTTATTATAGGTGGCGACGGTGTAGGGGGGCAGGATAGGGGTTAATACATTTAATATAGGTTGCGGCGGGTTCAGGGAGCGGCGGTTTAGGGGTTAATACATTTATTATAGTTGCGGTGGGCTCCGGGAGCGGCGGTTTAGGGGGTAATAACTTTATGTAGTTGCGGCGGTGTAGGGGGGGGTCAGATTAGCGGTGTTTAGACTCGGGGTACATGTTAGGGTGTTAGGTGTAGACAGCTCCCATAGGAATGAATGGGATGTCTGGCAGCAGCGAACTTGTACTTTCGCTATGGTCAGACTCCCATTGATTCCTATGGGATCCGCCGCCTCCAGGCTGGCGCTTTGAAAACCAGGTACGCTGGGCCGTAAAAGTGCCGAGCGTACCTGCTAGTTTTTTGATAACTAGCAAAAGTAGTGAGATTGTGCCGCACTTGTGTGCGGAACATCTGAAGTGACGTAAGAATCGATCTGTGTCGGACTGAGTCCGGCGGATCGAAGTTTACGTCACAAAATTCTACTTTTGCCGGTCTCGAGCCTTTGATAACTAAGGCGAATCAGCCTCGCCACAAATACGCTGCGGAATACGCAGCGTATTTGAGGTTGACGGCTTGATAACTAGGCCCCATAGTGTCCTGCAATTCCTCTCAGTCTCCTGGAGGAGCTTATTTGCCTGCAGAAGTTGTTGCACAGGTATCTTTGGCGATATCTGCGGCATTATCTGCTTTTCCTATGTTAAAAGGAATACGCAAGAGGAAAATTAGAAATTCAGCTAGTAAGGTTTCTGTTCCATTTCCTGCTACTCTGGCTGACCTTCCTCATAGGTCTGATGTGGAGGAGACGCCGGTAGCCTCTGTGAGTGAAATCTCAGATTCGGACAGTATAATCCCTAATCTGATACTGAAGTAGTAGCCTTCAGATTTAAGCTTGAACAGCCTCTGTGTATTGTTGATCAAGGTTTTGGCTACCTTGGAGCGACTCTGATACGCCTATCAACCCTAAGAACCTAGTAAACCTTATAAATACTAGGATTCCTCTATGGAAGTTTTTCCTGGTCCAGACCGTGCTAGGAAGTTTTCCTGTAGCTATCTCCATTAAATATCAGGGCGCACGGTGCCTAAGTAGTAGGGACCATTTATCCTCTGGTTCAGAGAACTGTGATCCCTAGAGAGGATTGCTGCTCTTTTCAGGATCAATGGACTTACATGGAAGTTTGTGTTGCCACTGTGTCAAGTGTGGCATCTTAAGGGTGTGACGCCTTGTCTGATTTCAATTGCTATGGACTCCCTTGGTGGAGATCCAGAACAGAATTTAGGTTCTTTATTTAGCCAGTCTTTTATTTCTGATGCTACCATGCAGGTTTTTAAGCCGAGAGTCAATATCTGGCTTAGCTGTGCTAGCCCGCGGGGCGTTGTGGCCTTATTTTGGTCAGTGGTTTTTTCCTTGAGCTTCTAGCGCCTCCTTTTCAAGGGAAAGACCTTGTTTGGTCCTGATCTGTCAGGTATTTTTTCTGCTATTACGGGTGGAAAAGGGTCTTTTCTACCTTAAGACAAGATGAATAGTCCTAGAGGAGTTTGCCCCCATTACGGGAATTGGACAAGTGGGGGGCTGTATCTCTCGGTTTGTCTCCAAGAGAGGATACGAGATGTCCTAGATAGGCTATGGACTTAGTATCTCAGGTTTTCTACATATAATCATACCTTCCTCTCAGAGGCAGGTTCCTCCTCTCAATTTTATCTGCAGGCCAGATAACAGTGAGGCATTTTTTGAATTGCATTTGGAACCTCCTTTCCCTGGGATAGTTCCAGTTGGTCCAAGAGGGTCAGTTCTTTGTGACCATAGACCTGGAGGACGTGTATGTTCAAGTTCCTGGGTTTTGCCTCTCTGTGAAACACTTTCAGTTTGTGGCTTTTTCCTCTGGCCTTGCCATAGCTCTCAGAGGGGGCTATATTGCCAGTGATCAGATTTCAGTGTGACTTTCCTGGACGTCATAAGGTTTAGGCGCCATCTTTTCAACAAGCAAACTCTCATACAGAGATCTTGTTGTTTTTCTTCCTTTCAAGGATGGAAGTGAATCTGAAGATGAGTTCCCTTGTTCCAGCTACAGGGGTAGTTTCTTAAGGACCATATTAGTTTCCCTATCTCTGAAAATATTTTTTTGACAGAGGTCAGAAAATAGTGGATTTTCCTCTTGCCTTTTTTTTTGGCATTCTACTGTTTGGCCATTCTGTGGCTCAATATATGGAGGTAATTGGTCTTATGGTTGCTTCATTGGACATCATTCCTTGGCTCGATTCCATCTGAGTGTCTGCTGTTATGCATGTTCAGATAGTGGACCAGTGGATCCTGTGGCTTGCAAGATAGATCTTGAATTAGTGGTAGAGCGCTCGCTTAGCTTGCGAGAGGTAGCAGGATTGTTACCCGCATTCTCCAGTTCTCAGGTGCTTCTGTCTCGGGGCACATGCTTCCGGAGACTTTCCTGAGTAATAGTGACCACGGTTGCTAGCCTGTTGGATAGTGATTATGGACTTGGGAGGAGTCTGCTCTTCCCATAACCATTTTGGAGTTAAAACAATCCACATGGCTCTGATGGCTTTGCCTCAGTTGTCTTAACCGTTTTTTCCGGTTCTGGTTGTACAATTTTGTCTCAGCCGTTACATTAACAACCTGGGAGGAACCTGAAGTTCCTTTGCCATGATTGACGTGGATTGTTAGGTGGGTGGACGCTCACATCGTTGTTTATCCTCTATTCACATTTCAGGAGTGAATACCGGGAGCAGTCTTCTAAAGCAGTCAGATTTTTCATCCCGGGGAGTGGGTTCTCCCGGAGGTGTTCTCTAGGTTAACCCTCAATGGGATGCTGGAATTGGAAATGGCAGTACACCAAGCTTCCAAGTTATGTTAAAGGTCTAGAGATCAGCAGGCTGCTCTGTTAAATACCCTGGCGTTTCTTTGGGATTCAGTCTGACATCACTGTTTATCGGTTTGCTCCTTTTCCACAAATCATTGTTTGTATCAATCAGGAGAGGCGTAGGTAGTTCAGATTGCAGGACCTGGTATGCAGACCTAGAGGAGATGTTATCTCTTCACCTTGGAGACTGCCTCTGAGTAAGGACCTTCTGATCAGGGCCCCTTCTCTCATACAAATTTTGTTTCTCTGAAGCTGTCTGCTTGGAGATTGAACGCTTAGTTCCCTCTAAGCGTGGGTTTTCAGATTCGGTCATTGAGACTTTGATACCAGCTGGCAAGCCTGTGACTAGAGAGATTTACCATATAGTATGGCGTAAATATCTGTATTGGTGTGAATCCAAGGGCTACTCTTGGAGTAGAGTTAGAATTCCTAGAATTTTGTTTTTTCTCCAGGAGGGTCTGGAGAAAGGTTTGGCAGCAAGGGTCAGATTTCTGCCTTGTCTATTTTGTTAAGTGTCTGGCGGATGTGCCAGACGTGCAATCCTTTTGTCAGATATTTGTCAGAATCAGGCCTGTGTTTAAATCTGTTACTCCTCCTCCTGGAGTCTTAACCTTTTTTTTTTAGAGTTTTACAGCAGGCTCCGTTTGAGCCTATGCATTCCTTGGGTATTAAGATACTAAGGCCTAGATTTAGAGTTGGGCTGTAGCCGTCAAAACCAGCGTTAGAGGCTCCTAACGCTGGTTTTTACCGCCCGCTGGTATTTGGAGTCAGTCAGGAAAGGGTCTAACGCTCACTTTGCAGCCGCGACTTTTCCATACCGCAGATCCCCTACGCCATTTGCGTATCCTATCTTTTCAATTGGATCTTTCTAACGCTGGTATTTAGAGTCTTGGCTGAAGTGAGCGTTAGAAATCTAACGACAAAACTCCATCCGCAGAAAAAAGTCAGTAGTTAAGAGCTTTCTGGGCTAACGCCGGTTTATAAAACTCTTAACTACTGTGCTCTAAAGTACACTAACACCCATAAACTACCTATGTACCCCTAAACCGAGGCCCCCCCCACATCGCCGCCACTCTATTAAAAATTTTTTAACCCCTAATCTGCCGCCCGCACACCGCCGCAACCTACATTATCCCTATGTACCCCTAATCTGCTGCCCCTAATACCGCCGACACCTACATAATATTTATTAACCCCTAATCTGCCGCCCCCAACGTCGCCGCTACCTACCTACACTTATTAACCCCTAATCTGCCGACCGGACCGCACCGCTACTATAATAAATGTATTAACCCCTAATCCGCCTCACTCCCGCCTCAATAACCCTATAATAAATAGTATTAACCCCTAATCTGCCCTCCCTAACATCGCCGACACCTAACTTCAAGCATTAACCCCTAATATGCCGACCGGAGCTCACAGCTACTCTAATAAATTTTTTAACCCCTAAAGCTAAGCCTAACCCTAACCCTAACACCCCCCTAAATTAAATATAATTTTTATCTAATGAAATAAATTAACTCTTATTAAATAAATGATTCCTATTTAAAGCTAAATACTTACCTGTAAAATAAACCCTAATATAGCTACAATATAAATAATAATTATATTGTAGCTATTTTAGGATTAATATTTATTTTGCAGGCAACTTTGTAATTATTTTAACCAGGTACAATAGCTATTAAATAGTTAATAACTATTTAATAGTTACCTAGTTAAAATAATTACAAAATTACCTGTAAAATAAATCCTAACCTAAGTTACAATTAAACCTAACACTACACTAGCAATAAATTAATTAAATACAATACCTACAAATAAATACAATTAAATAAACTAACTAAAGTACAAAAAATAAAAAAGAACTAAGTTACAAAAAAAAAAATATTTACAAACATTAGAAAAATATTACAACAATGTTAAACTAATTACACCTACTCTAAGCCCCCTAATAAAATAACAAAGACCCCCAAAATAAAAAAATGCCCTACCCTAGGTATTGTATTTAATTAATTTATTGATAGTGTAGTGTTAGGTTTAATTGTAGATAATTGTAGGTATTTTATTTAATTTATTTATTGATAGTGTAGTGTTAGGTTTAATTGTAACTTAGGTTAGGATTTATTTTACAGGTAATTTTGTAATTATTTTAACTAGGTAACTATTAAATAGTTATTAACTATTTAATAGCTATTGTACCTGGTTAAAATAATTACAAAGTTGCCTGTAGAATAAATATTAATCCTAAAATAGCTACAATATAATTATTATTTATATTGTAGCTATATTAGGGTTTATTTTACAGGTAAGTATTTAGCTTTAAAAAGGAATACTTTATTTAATAAGAGTTAATTTATTTCGTTAGAATAAAATTATATTTAACTTAGGGGGGTGTTAGGGTTAGGGTTAGACTTAGCTTTAGTGGTTAATAATTGTAGGTAGGTGGAGGCGACGTGGGGGGGGGGCAGATTAGGGGTTAATAAATATAACATAGGGGTCGGTGGTGTTAGGGGCAGCAGATTAGGGGTACATAGGTATAATGTAGGTTGCAGCGGTGTACGGAGCGGCAGATTAGGGGTTAATAATAATATGCAGGGGCCAGCGATAGCGGGGGCGGCAGATTAGGGGTTAATAAGTGTAAGGTTAGGGGTGTTTAGACTCGGGGTACATGTTAGGGTGTTAGGTGCAGACTTAGGAAGTGTTTCCCCATAGAAAACAATGGGGCTGCGTTAGGAGCTGAACGCTGCTTTTTTGCAGGTGTTAGGTTTTTTTTCAGCTCAAACAGCCCCATTGTTTTCTATGGGGGAATCGTGCACGAGCACGTTTTTGAAGCTGGGCGCGTCCGTAAGCAACGCTGGTATCTAGAGTTGCAGTGGCGGTAAATATGCTATACGCTCCCTTTTTGGAGCCTATCGCAGCCCTTCTGTGAACTCTCTAAATACCAGCTGTATTTAAAAGGTTCAGGCGAAAAAAAGCCAGCGTAGCTAACGCACCCCTTTGGCCGCAGAACTCTAAATCTAGCCGTAAGTTAGGTTTCAGATAGGAATATTAATCAGGAAATCGTTGTTCCTTCTTTGTGTCCTAACCCTTCTTCTCATAAGGAGCGTTTGTTGCACAACCTAGATGTGGTGCGTGCTCTTTAATTCTTCTTGCAGGTGACTAAGGACTTTCGCCAGTCTCCTGTTTTGTTTGTTTTTCTGAGAAATGCAAGGGCCAGAAAGCTACGGCTACTTCTCTTTCACTCTGGCTGAAGAGGATAATTTGTTTGGCCTATGAAACTGCTGGATGGCAGCCTCTTGAGAGAATCACAGTTCACTGTTTCCTTTTCTTGGGCCTTCAAAATGAAGCTTCTGTGGAACAGATTTTCAAGGCTGCAACTTGGTCCTCTCTACTTACTTTTGCCTCAGCTGTGGCCTCTTTTGGGAGAAGGGTTCTTCAAGCAGTGGTGCCTTCTGTTTAGGTTACCTGTTTTGTCCCTCCCTTATCTGTGTCCTCTAGCTTGGGTATTGATTCCCAACAGTACTTAATGATGATCCGTGGACTCACTGTGTCATTAGAAAGAAAACAAAATTTATGCTTACCTCATAAATGTATTTATTTCTTGACACGGTGAGTCTACGGCCCGCCCTGCTTTTTCAGACAGTTTTTTGTTATATAAACCTCAGGCACCTCTGCACCTTGTGTTGTTTCCTTTCTCTCCTTTCCTTCGGTCGAATGACTGGGGTTTGTGGGAAGGGAAGTGATACTTAACAGTTTTGTTGTGGTGCTCTTTGCCTCCTCCTGCTGTCCAGGAGTGATGTTCCCAACAGTAATTAATGATGATCCGTGGACTCACCGTGTCAAGAAATAAATACATTTATCAGGTAAGCATAAATTTTGTTTTCATATTGTAGTAAGCCCTGAAGTGCATACACACTGCACAAATTACCAATTTAATAAATTTGTTACTAACGCTTTGCCCTTCTAAAATTGTTCTTAAAAAATCCCATTAGAGAGGCGAGCTGTAGATCATTAGGCCCTAAATCTAAAGAATGCATTCTTACATATTCCAGTGTTTTGCAATTTTTTAAGTTTGCTGTAAAGGAGGAACATTGAAAGATTCAGAAATTTAATTCCATCAAAAAACATTCAAAAGAAAAGGATGCTTTCAGCAATATGTTGGATGGTACTTTTAGGGATGATTCCATCAGTTATCCAAATGGTGAACTGAGCAAGGTGGCACAAAAGATTATTGCAGAAGTACTTCCTTAGCAGACATAATCTGAATATCAGTTTTATCAGAAATCCAGTTTCAAATCTGAACATGTCTCCCCCTTATCAGACCCCAATTTGATACACCCACCTACAGATTCAAATTTGTGGTTCTGTTTTGGTAGTAGTTCATTTCTGGTGAGTATTAGCTAGGATGACGCCAAGATAACTGAAATTAAACCAGAAATACAGTAATTTCTATATTTTGGTTTACATCTTTAAACAAAACTCGCTCAACTTCCACTTTTGCCCTATTTATGTTGTACCTGAACACTCACTTAAAATGGAGGGCTTGCTAAGTGGTGTCACTTTTTTATACAGCTAATGAGGAGAAGCAGTCAATCTTTAAGGACCATTTGTACACAGACATGCACCTCCTGTTAGCTTTGAAATACAAATAAACTATTTTAACCTCTTTTAGGCAAACAATGTTTTAATACATTTAAATAGTGTTCTTTAGATGGATAATATAAACGTTCATAGTTTACTATCCCTTTAAGACTAGACAAATCATGGTAGACAGGAAGCCACAGCTTCTAAAACTTTTATTTCTTATTTTAAACTATTGGAGGAGATTACACTTGTCTTTACATAAAATATCTGCCTCTTAAAAATGTATTGTTGGCTTCTACATTTGATATACGTTTGTCAATCTCTGAGCAAACTCACAGAATGTTGTTTACCAATGCATTTCAAATAAAAATAAATTTTGAACATTTAGCAATATGTTTCAGACATCAAGTAGGAACTCCTAGTAAAAGAGAAAATATCTTGTTGGATTAGTTAATGACTCCCGCAGATAAGATAAATATTTGTTCCATAAATCTGATATTTCAAACTGCATCTCGGATATTTTTAAATGAATGTGTATGTTCCAAATAAACCCATTTAGGCTTTAATTTAAAGAATTTTAGTAAGCCTTTAAACATGCAAAAATATTGTTATGCCTCCTCTGCCCCGTCACCACTTTCTGTTGGAGTACCACAAGGCTCTGTCCTCGGTCCCCTTCTCTTCTCAATCTACACGTCATCATTAGGTTCCCTAATAAAGTCCCATGGGTCCCAATATCATTTGTGGGCCGATGACGCCTAAATCTCCTTATCTGCACCAGACCTATCTCCTTCCTTGCTAACCCGTGTCACTTACTGTCTTTCTCACATCCCTTCCTGGATGTCTTCTCACTAAATCTCTCCAAAACTGAGCTAACCTTATTTTTTTTCTCCTTCTTCCAAATTATCCACCACCAATCTCTCTATAACTGTCGACAACTCCATCATTACCCCTTCCCCACATGCCCGATATCTTGGGGTTACACTTGACTCGGATCTTTCTTTCACTCCTCACATTCAGTTCTTGGCTAAATCCTTCCGCTTCCACCTTAAAAACATCTCTAAAATTAGAGATTTTCTAACACAAGACACAACTAAGATTTTAATCCACTCTCTCATCCTATCCCGCCTCGATTACTGCATCTTTGTCTTCTCTGGTCTCCCCAGCTACCGCTTAGCTCCTTTACAATCTATAATGAATGCCTCTGCCAGGCTCATCTTCCTTACACGTTGCTCTTCATCTGCTGCACCTCTCTGCCAATCCCTTCACTGGCTTCCTCTTGCCTCCAGGATTAAACACAAAATTCTCACTCTGACATACAAAGCCCTCAACTGCACTACTCCCCCCTATATGTCAGACCTTGTCTCCAGATGCTCTCCCTCCCGCCCCCTTCGCTTTGCTCATGACCTTCTACTCTCCTCCTCTCTTGTTACCTCCTCACAATCCCGCTTACAGGACTTCTCCACACTGGCTCCCATCTTGTGGAACTCTCTGCCTTGCTCCACAATGCTCTCCCCTAGTTTTAAAAACTTCAAGCGCTCCCTAAAGACTCTACTGTTAAGGAATGCATACAACCTACACTAACCTTTCTTTATACCGTTTCCTCTTCTCCATTGCTATTCCCTTGAACTCCCTTAGCATGTAAGCCTAAGAGCCATGCTGTTTGTAGATCACCTTCTTTAGAGCTGACTATAACAGTGCGACTCTTGGCAGGGCCCTCTACCCGTCTGATCCCTATAAATGTTTCCTTGTATTCCGCCTATGTTTATAGCGCTGCGGAATCTGTTGGCGCTCTACAAATAACCAATAATAATATAGTGTCCCTTTAAGAGGTAGGTAGGTAGCCAAACATCTTATAGAATGTTTATCAAAATACCTGCATACAATGGTGTATAACAGGGCTCAAAATTTCCACTAGCCATTGGCGAGTGGAAATTTAACAGTGGCGAGTAAATATTAGTTAGTGAATGTAGTAAATGTTGAGTCTGAAGTCTGGTGGTATGTTGTAATTGCAGCACTGACAAACACACATAGTGGGCTATGTGCTAAAACTATTATCTAAAGGGATATTATATAGTCAGGAAAGTGCAAGGCAGTGATGTGCAGTGAGGTCAGAGGCTGGTGAGGCACTAGATATGATACGCCGGAGAAACACATGTACAGAGGGCCGCAAGTACCCCAACAGGGCAGGTTTAAATGATAGCTGAACCAGTGCACAGGTGACCTAATCAGGCGATGGGTGAGAGCAAGTTAGTAACCACTGAGTTACTGATCAGCTGATTACTTCACCTGTGCACTGATTTGGCTATAATGAAAACCTGGCCTGTTGGGGGTACTTGAGGACCATTGTTGAGAAACACTGCACTAAAGCACCAGCTCATCGGAAATGTATTGATTAGCTGGAGAATAAAGCACACATACTCTGCTCACTGACACCCACACACACTCTGCTCACATACACACTCACACAATTCTGTGGCACAGTGCCAGTTACTAAGCAATTAGAATGATACACAATCTCTTCTCTACTCACTACTGTATTGTAAAAATAGAAATAATTTACCATACAAGTTTTACACAAAGTTATCAATACTGCCAACACAGCTGCTGCAATATGGTGTTCATATGCACGTGCACATCCCACTTAGGTATGCTCTTCAACAAAGGACACCAAAGGATACCAAAAGAATGAAGTGCATAATAAAAGTAAAATAGAAAGTTTATTTATTTATTTTTTGTGTGCAATTTCTATCTGAATGATGGAAATGTAATTATGACTTTCATGTTCCTTTCAAAAACTAATTTGATTTGCTGACATGGGGCCAGTAACAGTTGATGCTAATTCTCAAAATATAAATAACTAGAAAAGTCTATTAAAATAGCATGATCTACCTCAATCATGAAAGTTTAATTTTAAATGTCTCCCTTTGACTATGTGTTTAACCAGTTACTTTACAGTGGCATTATTTCTAAAAACATTTAACTGCAATAATTACATATATTTTTCAAATGACTCATTATCTCCTTTTTATTAATATAAACTTGTATAAAAGCAGCACATACTAAAAACACAATGCAACAGCTTTCAATTGATTTTTTGAATTACAAGTTAACAGCAGTCTTTAAATAAATGGAGACACAGAGAAAAATAAAAATAGATACTGCATCCTCTGACTGAACAGACATAACATATATGGAGTTTGTACCAAATAAAATAACAATGAAAAAGGGAGGCTTAGCAATATTCAATGTCAAAAACTTTAATTTAAATAATGTGGACACTGCACACTTCACTTCAAACTCTGGGTTTTAAATTATGGATTTAAATCTGAATTGACCCTTTGACTTCCTGTAAGTATTGGGTTATGCTCACTTACTGTCCCCCTGTTAATGAGCTGCATCTGAACACAATTCAACAAAAACACTAAACCACATTCATTAAATTATCATTTTCACTAACAGAATCAATTTCAGTAAAATCTACAGCTGCAGCACTTACTACAATAAAATGTGGGTGAAACATTGCTCTCTCTGCCTCTCTCCCTTTCCTGCTCTGTAAGGATTCAGGAAGTGACAGTGGAACATTCCACAGCACTTAGAGGGGAAGAACAGAACTCTCTTTTTCACTTTAGCAAAGCTGTCAGCTTCACAGGACAGCAACAAAATAAATGAAAGTTGTTTTTTTTTTCGTTTTTGTTTTGTTTTATATGATTTAACATCCAGCCCCAACCCTAAATTCCACTTACTAATGCCTCTCACTGGATTGGGTCAGCCCAAATGGGACTGCCTCAAATAAGCAGATAATGGGCCATGCAATGAGCTTAACCACTTTAATCCAGTAGATGGTGCAGCATGTTGTGTAATGGTGGGCAGACCTGCTTGTGCCTCTCCATTGCACAACATGTAGCTGTGAAAAAAAAATGCTGGGGAAAAAAAATAGCAATTTTTTTTAAAGCCAATAAAAAAATATATATTTATTTTTGCCCATATGAGAGGTGAAGCACTGCCTCTAGTGACTGCACATCACTGGTGCAAGGTTATGTTATTCTTCTAAGGCTGTAGGGACCCTGTTAGTGCTTAGACTTACTTCTGAGAGGGTAAATGAGGCAGAGAGAAAGATCGCAGAGCAAAGTGAAAGTGGGGAAGTTAGAGTTGAGAGAAAATAGAGAAAAAAAGAGTGAAGAGATATGAGAGAGGGTAAAGAAAGAGTGTAAAGAGAAGATATGGCCTGAGAGAAGGGAGAGGGTAAAAAGAGAGATTGAAGAGAGGAGGGAGTCGAGAAAGATAGTTAAGAGCGGGAAGGGAGAGATGATAATTATAAAAAAAAAAAAAATATCCAGGTCTGCTTTGACCTTCCATGACTGTCGGCACTCTCTATGTTCAACAACTTCCTTTTTTATCCAGCTGTTGTGTTCCCCAAAACCTCTAGTTGATGTTTCTAACTAATTTATTACTGTAAGTAGCATTATTTAATTTGTTATGGTATAAAATAAAAACAATATTACAAAATGTTTCACAATGGCTAAACATATGCAAAGAGGGGGTGAAGTAGTGGGTATGGTGTGGGTGGGATCAGAAGTGGCAAGTAAATTTTTGAGTCCTGGTGTATAATAGCTGTGTATTTCTGATTATAAATCGCTGATGCTCGTAAAACAATATTTTAAAAAATCTACTTAACCATGTTATGTAATATCTACAAAAATACACATACTATGACATCTAAATCTTTAAACAAAAAGTTGATTACACATCAATGATTCCTCGGATTACATATTTCTGTAGTATCTTCACCAAGATCTAAATAATAGGTAGGTATTACTGTATTACCTCTTCACAGGGTACCCTGGAGAGATTTAATTTCCAAAGCAGCTGAAGTGGCTCGTGGTGGCTTCAATGTGACACATGATTTGGGTGAGCTATTTACCTATTTAAAACCAAACCAACTGTGAAAAGGTTAGGTTAAAAAGGCACAAAAAATTTGCATGCAGTTTAAAGGGACACTAAACTCAAAAAATTTCTTTCAGGATTCAGATACAGCATGCAATTTTAAGCAACTTTCTAATTTACTCCTATTATCTATTTTTCTTCGTTCTCTTGCTATCTTTATTTGAAAAAGAAGGCATCAAAGCTAAGGAGCCAGCCAATTTTTGGTTCAGGCCCTGGACAGCACTTGTTTATTGGTGCTGTCCAATCAGCAAGGACAACCCAGGTTGTTCACCAACAACGGGCCGGAATCTAAACTTACATTCTTGCTTTTCAAATAAAGATACCACGAGAATTAAGAAAATTTGGTAATAGGAGTAAATTAGAAAGTTGCTTAAAATTGCATGCTCTATCTGAATCACGAAAGAAAAAATTTGGGTTCAGTGTCCCTTTTAAGCTTTTTTTGTGGCCCTTTCTAAAAGGACATAGCAGTTTATTCTATTCTTTTTGCCTTTAGAAATGAACAAATTAACATACATGAACAATGAAAATGAATGTAAAAAAAATCTTACCTGACCCTGTTCCCTAGTGCACTTTTCGCCCTATCGGGTTCATATGACTCAGTTCAGTGTAAATGTAGTCTACAACACTGGTTTAAGCACATAATAAAAGTAAGCGTGGTGCATTAGAGGGTGAGAAAGAGGGAGGAGGTAATATTTATAATTCTGTTTTACTAAGCAATTTGAAAAGAAACATCTCTATCTAAATATTGCACTCTGCTTCCATTCTCACACTTTACCAAAGTGTTTTAATTACAATAACAGCAATTATTATTACAAAGTAATAAAATATAACTACTGCATAAAATTAAAGCAGTATCACCGATTTAATTAATATTTATTTTCAAGGATTAAATTAAAGGTTTAAAGCTTTCTGGCCACCAAAAGTTAATGGACTTGCTAATTATCTCAGCTGAGGCTGTTAACGAGGCAAAGGGGATGAACTTCTCAGACACCTTTCGGAAAATCTTCCTACCATATGGGCAGCCCTTGGTGGCAGGGTCATTTGCCAGAAGAGCGGACCTTGCAGACGTTTTGGATGCTGTGGCAGAAAGAGGGATAGAGGCATTCTACAGTGGCAACTTGACACAGGAAATGGTTTCTGAGGTGAGTGAAATTAAACTAAATATTGAATATAATTGCTTAGGTTTCACAAACAATAGGAGCATTACGGTTTTTGTAATTCTGGAATATTGACTTAACCTAAATCCTTAGGAATGACATTTCTCTTGTTAAGTGTGTTCAGTCCACGGGTCATCCATTACTTATGGGATATATTCTCCTTCCCAACAGGAAGTTGCAAGAGGATCACCCAAGCAGAGCTGCTATATAGCTCCTCCCCTCACATGTCATATCCAGTCATTCTCTTGCAACCCTCAACAAAGAAGGAGGTCGCGAGAGGAGCTGGAGTTTTTACTTAATTATTCTTCAATCAAAAGTTTGTTATTTTAAATGGCACCGGAGTGTGCTGTTTTTTCTATCTCAGGCAGTATTTGGAAGAAGAAACTGCCTGCGTTTTCTATGATCTTAGCAGGCGTAACTAAGATCCACTGGCTGTTCTCGACATTCTGAGGAATGGGGTAACTTCAGAAAATGGGAATAGCATGCGGGGTCTCCCGCAAATGAGGTATGTGCAGTACAATATTTTCTGGGAATGGAATTGACTAAGAAAACACTGCTGTTACCCGTATGATGTAAGTACAGCCTTAAATGCAGTAGTAGTGGCTGGTATCAGGCTGATAAATGTATGCACAGTAAAGTTATTTTCTAGGGACTAGAATTTGACTGAAAAAATACTGTTAATACTGATATGTGTGAGCCTTAACTGCAGTAGAAGCGACTGGTAGCAGGCTTAGTAATAACTTTACACAGCATCTGAAATGTTGTTTTTTAAAACGTTTACTGGCATGTTAATCGTTTTGTGAGGTACTTTGGTGATAAATCTTTTTGGGCATGATTTTTTTCCACATGGCTAACGTATATTTCTGCATAGAAACCGTTATATCAGGTCTCCCACTGTTGTAATAGGAGTGGGAGGGACCTTTTTTATCGCCTTGTTGCGCAGTTAAAATTCTAGCACAGTCTTCCTGCTTCTTCCTCTTTGATCCAGGACGTCTCCAGAGAGCTCAGGGATCTTCAAAAGTCGTTTTTGAGGGAGGTAATCAGTCACAGCAGACCTGTGACAGTGTGTTTAACTGTGTTAAAAGCGTTAAATCTTAATTTGATATCCGTTTTTGGGTACTGAGGGGTTAATCATCCTTTTGCTAATGGGTGCAATCCTCTGCTAATTAATACTTTTAAAGAATTGTTGACTATAAATGAATTAGTTCTTTTTTATTCAACTGTGTTTTTTAAAGAAAAGCGCTGCAGCGTTTTTTATATTGCTTGTAAACTTATTGAAAGTATTTTCCAAGCTTGCTAGCTTCATTGCTAGTCTGTTTAAACATGTCTGATACAGAGGAATCTGCTTGTTCATTATGTTTAAAAGCCGATGTGGAGCCCAATAGAAATATGTGTACCAATTGTATTGATATTACTTTGAATAAAAGTCAATCTGTACCGATAAAGAAATTATCACCAGACAACGAGGGGGAAGTTATGCCGTCTAACTCTCCTCACGTGTCAGTACCTTCGTCTCCCACTCGGGAGGTGCGTAAGATTGAGGCGCCAAGTACATCAAGGCCCTTACAAATCACTTTACATGATATGGCTAATGTTATGAAAGAAGTATTATACAATATGCCCGAGTTAAGAGGCAAGCGCGACAGCTCTGGGTTAAGGACAGAGCGCGCCGATGACACGAGAGCCATGTCTGATACTGCGTCACAATTTGCAGAACATGAGGACGGAGAGCTTCATTCTGTGGGTGACGGTTCTGATTCGGGGAGACCGGATTCAGAAATTTCAAATTTTAAATTTAAGCTTGAGAACCTCCGCGTGTTGCTAGGGGAGGTGTTAGCGGCTCTGAATGATTGTGACACGGTGGCAATCCCAGAGAAATTATGTAGGCTTGATAAATACTATGCGGTACCGGTGTGTACTGACGTTTTTCCTATACCAAAGAGGCTTACAGAGATTATTAGCAAGGAGTGGGATAGACCCGGTGTGCCTTTCTCCCCTCCTCCGATATTTAGAAAAATGTTCCCTATAGACGCCACCACACGAGACTTATGGCAGACGGTCCCTAAGGTGGAGGGAGCAGTTTCTACTTTAGCCAAGCATACCACTATCCCGGTGGAGGATAGCTGTGCTTTCTCAGATCCAATGGATAAAAAAATTAGAGGGTTACCTTAAGAAAATGTTTGTTCAACAAGGTTTTATATTACAGCCTCTTGCATGCATTGCGCCTGTCACTGCTGCAGCGGCATTCTGGTTTGAGTCTCTGGAAGAGGCGATTCGCACAGCACCATTGGATGAATCTTTGAGCAAGATTAGAACCCTTAAGCTGGCTAATGCGTTTGTTTCGGATGCCGTAGTGCATTTAACCAAACTTACGGCTAAGAATTCCGGATTCGCCATACAGGCGCGCAGAGCGCTATGGCTTAAATCCTGGTCAGCAGATGTAACTTCTAAGTCTAAACTACTAAACATTCCTTTCAAAGGGCAGACCTTATTCGGGCCCGGCTTGAAGAAAATTATTGCTGACATTACTGGAGGTAAGGGCCACACCCTTCCTCAGGACAGGGCCAAATCAAAGGCCAAACAGTCTAATTTTCGTGCCTTTCGTAATTTCAAGGCAGGAGCAGCATCAACTTCCTCCGCTCCAAAACAGGAAGGAACTACTGCTCGTTACAGACAGGGTTGGAAAGGCAACCAGTCATGGAACAAGGGCAAGCAGGCCAGAAAGCCTACTTCCGCCCCTAAGACAGCATGAAGTCAGGGCCCCCTTTCCGGAGACGGATCTAGTGGGGGGCAGACTTTCTCTCTTCACCCAGGCTTGGGCAAGAGATGTACAGGATCCCTGGACGTTGGAGATTATATCTCAGGGATACCTTCTGGATTTCAAAACTTCTCCTCCACAAGGGAGGTTTCATCTGTCAAGGTTATCAACAAACCTAGTAAAGAAAGAGGCATTTCTACAATGTGTACAAGACCTCTTAGTGATGGGAGTGATCCACCCAGTTCCGCGAACGGAACAGGGGCAAGGGTTTTATTCAAATCTGTTTGTGGTTCCCAAGAAAGAGGGAACCTTCAGACCAATCTTAGACTTAAAAATCTTAAACAAATTCCTAAGGGTTCCATCGTTCAAGATGGAAACCATTCGGACCATCCTACCCATGATCCAAGAGGGTCAATATATGACCACAGTGGACTTAAAGGATGCCTACCTTCACATACCGATTCACAAAGATCATTATCGGTACCTAAGGTTTGCCTTTCTAGACAGGTATTACCAGTATGTAGCCCTTTCCTTCGGGTTAGCTACGGCCCCGAGAATTTTTACAAAGGTTCTGGGCTCAATTCTGGCGGTACTAAGACCACGAGGCATAGCGGTGGCTCCGTACCTAGACGACATTCTGATACAAGCGTCAAGTTTTCAAAATGCAAAGTCTCATACAGAGATAGTTCTAGCATTTCTGAGGTCGCATGGGTGGAAAGTGAACGTGGAAAAGAGTTCTGTTACCACTCACAAGGGTCCCTTTTCTAGGGACTCTTATAGATTCTGTAGAGATGAAGATTTACCTGACTGAGTCCAGGTTATCAAAGATCCTCAATGCTTGCCGTGTCCTTCACTCCATTCCAAGCCCATCAGTAGCTCAGTGCATGGAAGTAATAGGCTTAATGGTCGCGGCAATGGACATAGTGCCATTTGCGCGCCTACATCTCAGACCGCTGCAACTATGCATGCTAAGTCAATGGAACGGGGATTACTCAGATCTGTCCCCTTTGCTAAATCTGGACCAGGAGACCAGAGATTCTCTTCTCTGGTGGTTGTCACGGGTTCATCTGTCCAAAGGAATGACTTTTCGCAGACCAGATTGGACGATTGTAACAACAGATGCCAGCCTACTAGGCTGGGGAGCAGTCTGGAACTCCCTGAAGGCTCAGGGATCGTGGACTCAGGAGGAGAGACTCCTCCCGATAAACATTCTAGAATTAAGAGCAATATTCAATGCTCTTCTAGCTTGGCCTCAGTTAGCAACACTGAGGTTCATCAGATTTCAGTCGGACAACATCACGACTGTAGCTTACATCAATCATCAAGGGGGAACCAGGAGTTCCCTAGCGATGTTGGAAGTCTTGAAAATAATTTGCTGGGCAGAGTCTCCCTCTTGCCACCTGTCAGCGATCTACATCCCAGGCGTGGAGAACTGGGAGGCGGATTTTTTAAGTCGCCAGACCTTTCATCCGGGGGAGTGGGAACTTCACCCGGAGGTATTTGCTCAACTGATTCGTCATTGGGGCAAACCGGATCTGGATCTCATGGCATCTCGCCAGAACGCCAAGCTTCCTTGTTACGGATCCAGGTCCAGGGACCCGGGTGCGGTGCTGGTAGATGCACTAGCAGCCCCTTGGGTTTTCAACATAGCTTATGTGTTTCCACCTTTTCCGTTGCTACCTCGACTGATTGCCAGGATCAAACAGGAGAGAGCATCAGTGATTCTGATAGCGCCTGCGTGGCCACGCAGGACCTGGTATGCAGACCTAGTGGACATGTCGTCCTGTCCACCATGGTCTCTACCCCTGAGGCAGGACCTTCTAATTCAGGGTCCTTTCAACCATCCAAACCTAATTTCTCTGAGGCTGACTGCTTGGAAATTGAACGCTTGATTCTATCAAAGCGTGGGTTTTCAGATTCGGTTATTGATACATTAATACAGGCTCGGAAACCTGTTACCAGAAAAATTTACCACAAGATATGGCGTAAATATTTATATTGGTGTGAATCCAAGAGTTACTCGTGGAGTAAGGTTAGGATTCCTAGGATATTGTCTTTTCTACAAGAGGGTTTAGAAAAGGGCTTATCCGCTAGTTCACTAAAGGGACAGATTTCTGCTCTGTCTATTCTTTTACACAAGCGTCTGGCAGAGAATCCAGACGTCCAGGCTTTTTGTCAGGCTTTGGCTAGGATTAAGCCTGTGTTTAAAACTGTTGCTCCTCCGTGGAGCTTAAACTTGGTTCTTAAAGTTCTTCAGGGTGTTCCGTTTGAACCCCTTCATTCCATTGATATTAAGCTTTTATCTTGGAAAGTTCTGTTTTTGATGGCTATTTCCTCGGCTCGAAGAGTCTCTGAGTTATCTGCCTTACATTGTGATTCTCCTTATCTGATCTTTCATTCAGACAAGGTAGTCCTGCGTACTAAACCTGGGTTTTTACCTAAGGTTGTTTCTAACAGGAATATCAATCAAGAGATTGTTGTTCCGTCATTATGTCCTAATCCTTCTTCAAAGAAGGAACGTCTTTTGCATAATCTAGACGTGGTCCGTGCCCTGAAGTTCTACTTACAGGCAACTAAAGATTTTCGACAAACTTCTTCTCTGTTTGTCGTTTACTCTGGACAGAGGAGAGGTCAAAAGGCTTCGGCTACCTCTCTCTCTCTCTTTTTGGCTTCGTAGCATAATACGCTTAGCCTATGAGACTGCTGGACAGCAGCCTCCTGAAAAAATTACAGCTCATTCCACTAGAGCTGTGGCTTCCACCTGGGCCTTTAAGAATGAGGCCTCTGTTGAACAGATTTGCAAGGCTGCAACTTGGTCTTCACTTCATACTTTTTCCAAATTTTACAAATTTGACACTTTTGCTTCTTCGGAGGCTGTTTTTGGGAGAGAGGTTTTACAGGCAGTGGTTCCTTCTGTTTAATGTTCCTGCCTTGTCCCTCCCATCATTCGTGTACTTTAGCTTTGGTATTGGTATCCCATAAGTAATGGATGACCCGTGGACTGAACACACTTAACAAGAGAAAACATAATTTATGCTTACCTGATAAATTTATTTCTCTTGTAGTGTGTTCAGTCCACGGCCCGCCCTGTCTTTTTGAGGCAGGTTCAAAATTTTAAATTATAACTCCAGTCACCACTGCACCCTATGGTTTCTCCTTTCTCGTCTTGTTTCGGTCGAATGACTGGATATGACATGTGAGGGGAGGAGCTATATAGCAGCTCTGCTTGGGTGATCCTCTTGCAACTTCCTGTTGGGAAGGAGAATATATCCCATAAGTAATGGATGACCCGTGGACTGAACACACTACAAGAGAAATACATTTATCAGGTAAGCATAAATTATGTTTTTTTGCTTACTCTAGTAGACCCATGTCAGAAAAGTTGGGTAGAATGCTACTGGAGGTTTGAATAGGTTAAAAGGGTTGATTTCCACTCCTAGTTATACTGTTCAACACTGCACCTTCTCATAGAGTCAGTAGTAGCTTGTATGACACCAATTAAGTCTTCACTGACACAACACACACTGCCAGTTCTCTGACCAGGCATAGTGTTGAATACTGATGTACAGGCCCTCACAGCATATGTGCGTATACCACTGAAAAAAATAATAACTTTTACTAGAAGCATTTTTGCTAATAGAAGTATATTTCACAAATGCTTCCATTTAAAATTGGAATGCACCCATGTACATTTCAATTGTGACCTTTCTATCCCTTTAAAGGGACACAACCCAATTTTTTTCTTTTGTGATTCAGATAGAGCATGCAATTTTAAGCAACCTATTATCAAATTGTCTTCATTCTCTTGGTATCTTTAATTGAAAAGCAAGAATGTAAGTTTAGATGCCGGCCTATTTTTGGTGAACAACCTCGGTTGTTCTTGCTTATTGGTGGATCGATTTAACCGACCAATAAACAAGTGCTGTCCAGTGTACTGAACCCAAAAATAGCTTAGATGCCTTCTTTTTCAAAAAAAGGATAGCAAGAGAACAAAGAAAAATTGATAATAGAAGTAAATCTGAATCACGAAAGAAAAAAAATTAGGTTCAGTGTCCCTTAAAGAAATCTTTTAGTAGGGTGAGATATACTGCAGTCTGTAAGGATACATTTGTTGCAGACAGATTAGGTTTTTATATGCCAGTACTGTTGCTGTAGTGATGTGATGTATCATTATACATTTGACAAGGGCTCCATCAGCCAAAATGCCTAAATCTTCGCGATTTCCATTGTGAAAACACTGGGCAGTATGGACCACCTGGTATAGTTGCCAGTGTGGCAAAGATCCATTTTGTTTTTGCATACAAGTTTACTAGATGTAATTACATTACACGGTTAACTCAGTGTGATTATCAATGTAAGTGCAATATATAATTCACTGTTGCGTAGGGCAGGCACACCATAATGGATACACAAAGAAAGTGGAACATTTGACTGATGATTAAAGGGTCATTTGAACAGGCTGTCTTCTAGCTCAATAGCCGGGAGCAGCAGAGTGAATCAGTTGTGGAAAGCAGCACTATGGTTCTCGTTGCATATTTTCATTAAATTCTAGTTTGGTGTATCCGTTTGGTAGGAAACTCTTACAGAAAGTAGTTCCTCAGTCTTAGGCAGCGGTTTCTCCCTTCCCTAGTTATATTCTTTTAAAGGGATATTAAACAGTATGATATTGTAATATAAGATGTTATGTGTTTTTTAAAAAAAAATAGCAATTTACTTTATTTTGTGCTCCTTTTTTGTAATTTAAATCTGAAAATAGTTGGTTTTCTACATTTCCACTGAGTTTCTATAAAGTAATGGGTGCTACCATGTTTGAACTTGTTGCCCCTTATCTGTGTCCCCTGCTGAAGTCAATTAGGGACAGATATAATACAGGCAATTAAAGAGACTGTCCATACACGGCTTTGAGGAACATATGATAAAATAAAAGGGATTCCACACAGCTTTGTTTGCACAGAGATAAATAGAAAACTAGTTCAAACATGGAGGGAGCATTACTTTATAGAAACTAAACCTTCACACTTATATTTTCATTATTTAAACTAATATACTGTAATTGTAAAATATATCTACATATTATTCTAAGGCTAATCTTTGCTTTGAATACATCAATATGTCTAGCATGTATTTACTGTTTAACATCCTTTTTAATATGTTCTAGTTGAGCTCTGTGTGAACTGACTCGAGCATGATAGGGTTATAGGTGTTATTGGTATTTTGCTAACTTTTTTTTTATTCGAAGTATGTTTTTATCAGGAATGAAAATGGCAATTACAGCATTTTTAGTATTAAAAGTACCTTCTCCAAGACTTTCTTTGTGTTTTCAGAATAAAATATGATGTAATAAACTATACATAGTTGAGAGGGAACAATTCTGAAGATTGCTTTTATTTTTATTTGCAGCTTTGTTCAGGAGTTATTTTCACAAAATGTGAACTGTATGTAATTGTAGTGTTGTAGTATTATAAAGTTTTGTTTGTTTTTTGCATGCCTGTGACATGGCTTAAAATGAATGTAAAGTTGAATGAATGAATGAGTGCCCGGTTTTTCAAAATACTATTAAAAACAGGGGCACTTTCATTCATTAAACTTTACATTGCAACGTTTTAAAAAAAAACAAAAAAAACTTTCTTTAGGAAACCCAGACCGCAGCTCCTCTGTACTTAGCGCTTCAATGACGCTGTGGGTTCACGCTATGATTGGAGGAAGCAGGTTTCGTCATTGCTGAGGTAAGTGCAGAGGAGTTGCGGGCGGAGGATCGCGGTCTGCATTTGCTAAAGAAAAAGGTAAGTATTAAAAAAAAAAAAAAACACTGCAATGTAAAGTTTAATGAATGAAAGTGCCCCTGTTTTTAATAGTATTTTTAAAAACCGGGCACTCATTCATTCAACTTTACATTCATTTTAAGTTGTTTGTTTTCATTTGCAATACCCAATCAAACCTCTGAGTTGTTTGTCTGAACCTTACATCCTTCTTAGGTAGATTGACTAAGTACAATTAAGTTGAGTATAATAGCTATTATTTATCAGTTGACATATATTAGTTAGGCCTAGGCCAGTTAGTTATGTGCTTTGAGTCCTTTTGGGTGGGGAGAAAAATACTATATAAATAATGTAATTTTTTTATTATTACCTCTTATTGTTCTTAGGTTAGTGACAGTGGTGGGGTTTTAACAGAAGAAGATTTCAGCAACTACAGTGTCTTTGTACAAAGCCCTGTGCAGACTGTGTATCAAGGTAGATGTCATTAAAATGTAAAATATTAACGGGAATTTTTGAAAAAAAAAATGCCAAGGGTTTTGTGTCACTATGTTTATATATTGGCCAGTGATCTGTGTAAATGTATCGATCTTTTTGTTTTTAATTCATATTTGAGAACATAATCTCTATGTTTTACATTTATAAGGAAACAAGTTCTTGGCACACACACATTTTTTTTAAATATATATATATATATATAATTTGATACTACTAGTTTGCTACTAGTATGGTCTCTAAATTCTTTTAACTCCAACAAATAGTCTTGTCACAACAAGAGGAAATTATAATCCACAAAACCACCAAATTATACTCTTTTGGGGTTGAAAAAAACCCACCTCTAGTTTCAGAGAGTTCTCAGTAGAACAAAATATTTGACCATTTTCTGTTCTGGAAATGTAAATTGCTTACCCCTCTGTGTTCTCCATTCTAGGACACCTTGTGTTTGCTCCTCCGGCGCCACAAGCTGGCCCTGCACTTATAGCTGCCCTCAATATCTTGGAAGGAGCAAATCTTACCAGACATACACCTCGGTCCAATGCCCTACACTGGATAACAGAGGTGAGGACACTAAATCCTAGGACCTACATTGTTTAGAGATCTAAGGATGGAGGTAGAATGAGAAACATATAGGATTTATCTCTGATATATGATTAATACTGGAATTATTTTTTCTTTTTTAAGACACGATGAGTCCACGGATCATCTTAATAATAATGGGATATTCACCTCCTGGTCAGCAGGAGGAGGCAAAGAGCACCACAGCAGAGCTGTTAAATAGCTCCTCCCTTCCCTCCCACTCCAGTCATTCTCTTTGCCTACGTTAGTGATAGGAAGAGTTAAAGTGAGGTTTTAGATTAGATTCTTCAATCAAGAGTTTATTATTTTTAAAGTAGTGCAAGGTTGTGCTGCTTTGTCCTAGGGTGTAGCCGTAGTCCATGTCAGTATCTTCAGTAGAGCTTTGGTGACTTTAGAGCAATGGGAACTTGTAGGACATAATTCTCATTGCGCCTCACATACACTTATGCTGCCCTTATCCTGATAGCCTAAGTAAGATGACTCAGGCTTTATCTTTATCCACAGGGCTATGTGAGGGAGAGGACCTCTTAAACCTGCTGAGCTGCCCTGCTGTCGGGCAGATTTCAAAGGTAAGTGCTGACTTTTTTTATTCTGGGTCTGAAGCAAGAAATGGATTCAGGACAGAGGAAGTATAGAACTGTACTGGGACATATATCTATGTATTTATTAAGGAGGATCCTGTGAATACAAAGGGGCCCAGGAGAAATGTCCAATAACAGAGAGGGCTAAACCACTTATTATGTGGTCGCTGGTAAATCACCTGTATAATTTTTATATGTAATGCACTTATGTTATACCTAACTTTCGGTATTACTATTTACCCCAGGTTCACAAAGAGGGTTTCAGTTATCCCCCCGGTAGCCTATCTCTAAGATACTCATGGCGTCCGGGAGACGAAGGGCAGGGTTATGTTTGGCGCCGTTTCCTGAGAGGCGCAATGTACAATCTCTAGGTTTTACTATAAGGGAAACTCTGAGATGCGTGTTATCACGCCCACGATGGGCGGAGCTGTTGGAGGCCGAATTAGGCTGCACTCGTTTCCTTTCTTACGTTCATTCAGAAGGTGGAGCTTTTAGTACTCAGTGTTTTTACTATGTGGGTCCGGATAGCGCTACAGCTGCGCTCCGGATCTGTTTAGGATAAGACATGAAGTTACAAAGGTCAAGGAGTATTAGAAGTGCACCTCAGCAAGATTTAACTGAGGTGTAAGTTCAGTATTTGCGTGCTAAGCTAAGTACTTCTGCACATAAAAATAAAAAGTTACAGTTTTAAAAGACAGTAACGTTTTTTTATTTGTTGATCTTTATTAAAAGAATTTCAACTGTTATTGGTTTAATCCATCCTTTGTATCTTACGATGGAACAGGAGCTCACAAAAAATGAGTTACTTTTTAAATTTAAAGAGACAGTAACGTTTTTTTGTGTCATTTTTTTATCAAATTTTTTTTTCTCTCTTTTCTGAGCCTACTCCTAAGGCATTTTGCTGTTTGGGAGTCTGTTGACCATGGTCAATCTGTGCCACAAATTTCTCCTATAAGTTTCCCACTAATTGTTATGGCCCACATGCAGTGCCCTGCGCTTCCTCTAACACTCCACTTGGAGTTACTTTACGTTTCATTCATTATAGGTTTTCCCACAAGGTAGAAAACATTATTAGAGGAATTATTTTCAATTATTTAGGTAAATAGAAAATGGTTGACTTAGTAGTTGCTATTCCAAATGGTTCTTCCCTGTTACCTGATGGAAGATACTTCGGGATTACCTGAGAGAGAATTCCTAGACTCAGATGGAATAATATCTTTATTTGTTCTGAAGTTGCTTTTCTTTCAGTTTTTTCTAGCTGGAACACCTCCATTTGTTAATTTAGGAGGTTTTTAGCTAGCCTGGGCGACTCCGACACTACCAGTGTAATCTATCCTAGTGCGTCCAGTAAGTCATTAGCAGGGCCGGTGCTAGACTATTTTGCGCCTTAGGCAAGACCAGCTACTTGTGCTCACCCACCAAAAAAAACTCCCCCCTCCCCTGCATATGAAAAGATCCATTATACGAACACAAGCAGTCTGAAGTCTGTGTACATCGGTATACATCTAAAACGTTGGGGCTTGGTTAGGAGTCTGAAAATCAGCGCCATGCTATTTAAAAATAGGCAAAACTATACATTTTTACAAAAACACACCCAGATAGGCTATATAAATGGATCATCTACAAAACATTTATGCAAAGGAAAATCTAGTGTATAATGTCCCTTTAAGTTGGGGCTTGGTTAGGAGTCTGAAAATCAGCACAATGCTATTTAAAAATAGATAAAACTATACCTTTTTGCAAAAACACAACTAGATGGGCTGTATAAATGGATCAGCTGGATAAGTGGTAGTAAGCAGCACCGGAGACTTGTATGCACTTAAAAACTTCACTTTATTAAGGCAAATGGATCCTTTTACAAAGCGGTTGATGTGTGACAAACTGTGCCAAAGAGTTGCACCCCATGAACCGTTGCTTACGCGTTTCAGCCCTTGTGGCCGTAATCGTAGCTATGGTTCACAATCACCTATACCTATTTATACACCTGTGCTTGTGCGTGATTGGATAAAATCAAACCTGTGGTGCAACTCTATGAATGGCTACAAAGTAAACATATACATCTTAGCCACATTAACTGTTTAAATTCAGAGCATTTGCTTAATGTAATATTTGTTGAAACAATGACCACACTTGAAATAAACTAACAATAAAATTAATTCTGGCAATTCTGATCAATTACTGTACATAGGAATCAACATGCAATGACTCTTATAATTTATTTACACTTGTAGAGCAGCTACTGCTAATCTTATCGTATTAAAAGGCACTGTTTAACTGAACTAAGAGATAATGTTAGAAATTCAATTTAATTTGTGGATGCAAGACTTTATTGTAATATTCTTAGTCTTGTTCTCTCATTGTAATTACTCTCTTTTATCTAAAAAGTTAGGGGGCCCACTAACGATAAGCTCTTTACAATATACATATTCATTCCATGACTTGTACGACTACCTATATGTCAACAGACTATTTGCCACCTATTAAAGGGTTTTTACCAACGAATTTTGATGGGATATTGAAATACACTGTCTTAATAAGTAACCATAAAGGTTAACCTATCCTTAGTTGTAAAACTTTGATTAATTCAAGTAAATTCTTGTATCTGAAGAAAAAAGAAAAGAAAAAAAAATATATATATAATAATGATTTATAATCATAATCATTCTTTCGCTCACATACTATTCCCAATAATTGATAATGTCGTATTCAGAATTTAGCCCTGTGGGAATTCTGGTTTTTAAACGGTGGATCCAGAAAACTTCCCTTTTGGCCAAGAGACTTTCTCTGTCTCCTCCTCTCTTTTTATTCCTCACCTGCTCTATTATAGTCCATTCTAATGAGGCTGGGTTTTTGTTATGGTGGGTCTTAAAATGTTGAACTAGGGGCGTAGTGATTTTTCCTGCTTTAATGTTTGTGATGTGCTCCCTTATCCTCTCACGTACCTCTCTGGTAGTGAGACCTGTGTATTGGACCCTGCATATATTACATGTCAATAGGTATACTATGTATCTGCTTCTACAGTTAAGACATGAATAGTGATAACATTTTTCTCCAGTTATTATACTTGAAAAGCCCTCATTGTTTGTTTGTAAGTGACTGCAGGCTATGCAAGATGTATAGCTGCATTTAAAAACCCCATTGTGTTTTAACCAAGAGGAGCTGGATATCTGGATTGAAGGTAATTGCGTTGGGGCTACCATATTGCCTATTGAGAGACCTTTCTTGAAGGCGTATCTGCACCCTTTGGTGACTATGTTCATTAATTCATCATCCGCTTTCAACATATGAAAGTGTTTACGTATGATATTACAAATATCTTGATACTGAGAACTATAGCGCGTGACAAAGGTGACACCCTCAAAGGCTTTCTTTTTGTTAATTGTTTCATTATGTACCAAAAAAGTCTTTCTATCACTTGATTTAACTTGGTTACTAATTCTTGCTATTTCTTTCTTATTGTAGCCCCTGTTAACTAGTCTAGTTTCTAAATCCTGAGCCTGTCTTTCATATTCCTCTTGTGTAGAGCTATTTCTTTTTAGCCTTACAAATTGTCCCTTCATCACTGAATGGAATACTCTCTTTGGGTGACTGCTCTTCCCATGTAAAAGAGTATTTCTAGAAATGGGTTTTCTATACACCTGTATAGATACTTTATCTTGTTCTCCTGTCAGCGTTACATCCAAAAAATTAATTTTGGTATGTCCAAATTCAAAAGTGAACTTAATACCTGCCGTATTCTTATTTAAGTCAGTGACAAAGTTCTGAGCCTCAGATTCTTCTCCTTGCCAGATAATCAGAAGATCATCTATGAATCTTCTGTAGTATTTAATCTTCGCCTTCCATGGGCCCTCACATCCATAGATGTGGGACAGCTCAAACCAACCCATAAACAGGTTGGCGTATGAGGGCGCAAACTTCGCCCCCATAGCTGTCCCACATCTCTGGAGGTAATGCACCCCTTCAAAGGCGAAGAAATTGTGCGTTAGTAAAAATTCAGTGACTCTGAGGATATACTGACAGAACAAGGGGGTATAATTCGTTAGTCTTTTTAAGAAAAAGGATATCGCTTCTAGACCTCTGGCATGAGGTATACTAGAATAAAGCGAGGTGACATCAATTGTCAACCATTTATATCCTTCCTGCCAGTCTAGGTTTTCCATTTCAATTAAGAGTTGCTTGGTATCCCTTAAGTAGCTCTGCAGGCTCTGTACCATGGGCTGTAGGATCGCGTCCAACCACTGTGACAAGGGCTCCAAAATAGAGCCTATGCCACTGATAATTGGACGTCCCTTCACATTGGACAGGGATTTGTGCACTTTCGGAAGAAAGTTGAATATAGGCATCACAGGAGATGCCACATAAAGAAAGCTACAGGTCTTTTCATCTAAAATCCCTGCTTCCTTACCATCATCAATCAACTGAGAAAGTTCATACTTGAATTTGTCAGTAGGATCCCTAGTAAGACTGGTGTACTGGTGTTGGTCTGATAGTTGTCTTATTGCTTCTCCTAAGAAGAAATCTCGATCCATGACAACCACAGACCCTCCCTTGTCTGATGCTCTTATGACAATGTTGTGGTTCTCTTTAAGTCCCCTAAGGGCTAGAGATTCTTGTTTGCTAAGGTTTTGATGTGTTGTTTTATCCATAACATAAGCCAATCTCGTTAAATCGCTCTCAACCCTTTGTTGGAACTGTTCTAACACCGCTCCTCTACTTTGAATGGGGTAGAATTTGTAATTCCCTGAGAGAGAGGGACCTGATTGTATAGTTGATGTGTCAATTGAGTACTCATTTTCATTGTCTAATCTCTCTAACAATTCCAAATCACATACCTCATCAAAGGTCAGCTGTGTGGTTGTATCTGAGATGGCCATGTTTTTATTCCCTTGCGTAAAAAGGGTCACCTCTTCAGTATTCCTGGCAAAGTGTTTTCTTAATGTTAGGTTTCTAATCAATCTATTGACATCTACTATGGTTTGGAACAAGTTTAAAATTATCAGCTGGAACAAAGTTCAAACCATAGTTTAAAACTCTAACTTCCAAATCGCTTAGAGTATACGTCGATAGATTGATTACGGCATTTATACATATTTCGTGCCCGATCTGCCCCTTCTCGGGGGTCGTGGGGTTTCTGTTTTCAGAATACCCCTTCCTTTTTTACCTCTTCCCCCCCCTTCTGGTGCGCTTGGGACCCTGGGAAAAACCTGTGCTACCTCTGTATTATCCTGCTCATTCGCTGTCTCTGGTCTGGTCTGATCTTCTGTAATGTTGCTAATGGTGGATGCTAGAGTCCCTCTATCTACATCTAACTCATCTTCCCCTAAGGTAGAACAGTCTCCTGATGATTCTGCCTCGCTTTCATTAAATGTAACTCTTTTTGACTTATTTTTGTTACCTTTTTTACCTGATTTTTTCCCTTTAGGAAAACGCTGTTGATCATTTTCCCTTCTATAATTAGTTCTCAACTTCCTATTCCAGATGTAAATTTTATTACTCTCGTAATCAGATAAATCCCTCATATATTTATCATGTTTAATCTCCATAATTAGTTTTTTGGACTCGGCTAAAGAAACCTTTAGTATAGAATCAAACTTTGCAAAGGAAATGTCCTTACTTCTTACATTCAATTCTATTTGTAATACATCAATATCTTTAGAAACAGAGGCTAGCATTTTGGTTTTATATTCTATTAGCATGCCCATAAGTTTTAGGGAACAGTCTGATAATACTCCATTCCACACTCTTACAAAATCCTCGTCCTCTACTAAAAAGGTTGGGAATTTATTGACCCTTAGGCCCCTGGGGATCATGCCATTAGTAATATACTTCTGTAAAGTCCATATGTCCCATTTTAATCTAATCTCTTTGTCCAGAAGGGATTCCATTAATTCAAACAGTTTGCTCAGAGTGAAGGTGGAATATTCAGAGGAAAAAACATTGTCAATGTCCCTTGTTAATTGTGTACGTTCAACAGCAGTCTGCAAAGAATAAAACTTTTCAAAAGGGCTAGTGTTGTCACTTTCAGTGCTGTCCATAATTGCCAAGTGTGCTAAATAGACCTTGTGAACCTAGTCGTTGCTTGGGACTTATGTAAATGTGCTCAACACTATCAGCAGGAAACCAACTGCGAAAAATATTCTAAAGCTGAAACGCGTAAGCAACGGTTCATGGGGTGCAACTCTTTGGCACAGTTTGTCACACATCAACCGCTTTGTAAAAGGATCCATTTGCCTTAATAAAGTGAAGTTTTTAAGTGCATACAAGTCTCCAGTGCTGCTTACTACCACTTATCCAGCTGATTCTGAAATCGAGCAAGCACGGAAGATTCCAAGGCACAACGGAACCTAGTGCACGCATTCACCACACACCCACCAGCGTAAGTGGGAATATCTCAGAGAAAGAGATCGGCCAGCTGTCGGGAACTTGCAGGTGACGTCAGACGCCGAGTGCGGAGCGGTGCAGTGAGGAGCGGGCCTAGGAGGGGAGAGAAAGTACTGCACAGGGAGCAAGTCTTGTGAAGTGCAGGATACTTCACCAGTGGAGAGACACTCCTTCGATCGAGGGTACCCCCGTGGACGGGCCGCCCCCAAATACCGCATCACTTTGAAGAAGTTACAGTACCGACAAGAAGCCGGGTGAGTCAGCAGGTGCTACGCTGTTCTGAATTTCATCACTGAACAGCAACAGTTTGACACATTTATCTACCTAAATTAACTTTGGCATCTGATGAGGTGGACTTTGGTTATTTAGTGCTTACACATAAGTGACTTTAGAATATTTTTCGCTGTTGGTTTCCTGCTGATAGTGTTGAGCACATTTACATAAGTCCCAAGCAACGACTAGGTTCACAAGGTCTATTTAGCACACTTGGCAATTATGGACAGCACTGAAAGTGACAACACTAGCCCTTTTGAAAAGTTTTATTCTTTGCAGACTGCTGTTGAACGTACACAATTAACAAGGGACATTGACAATGTTTTTTCCTCTGAATATTCCACCTTCACTCTGAGCAAACTGTTTGAATTAATGGAATCCCTTCTGGACAAAGAGATTAGATTAAAATGGGACATATGGACTTTACAGAAGTATATTACTAATGGCATGATCCCCAGGGGCCTAAGGGTCAATAAATTCCCAACCTTTTTAGTAGAGGACGAGGATTTTGTAAGAGTGTGGAATGGAGTATTATCAGACTGTTCCCTAAAACTTATGGGCATGCTAATAGAATATAAAACCAAAATGCTAGCCTCTGTTTCTAAAGATATTGATGTATTACAAATAGAATTGAATGTAAGAAGTAAGGACATTTCCTTTGCAAAGTTTGATTCTATACTAAAGGTTTCTTTAGCTGAGTCCAAAAAACTAATTATGGAGATTAAACATGATAAATATATGAGGGATTTATCTGATTACGAGAGTAATAAAATTTACATCTGGAATAGGAAGTTGAGAACTAATTATAGAAGGGAAAATGATCAACAGCGTTTTCCTAAAGGGAAAAAATCAGGTAAAAAAGGTAACAAAAATAAGTCAAAATGAGTTACATTTAATGAAAGTGAGGCAGAATCATCAGCAGACTGTTCTACCTCAGGGGAAGATGAGTTAGATGTAGATAGAGGGACTCTAGCATCCACCATTAGCAACATTACAGAAGATCAGACCAGACCAGAGACAGCAAATGAGCAGGATAATACAGAGGTAGCACAGGTTTTTCCCAGGGTCCCAAGCGCACCAGAAGGGGGGGGGAAGAGGTACAAAAGGAAGGGGTATTCTGAAAACGGAAACCCCACGACCCCCGAGAAGGGGCAGATCGGGCACGAAATATGTATAAATGCCGTAATCAATCTATCGACGTATACTCTAAGCGATTTGGAAGTTAGAGTTTTAAACTATGGTTTGAACTTTGTTCCAGCTGATAATTTTAACTTGTTCCAAACCATAGTAGACGTCAATAGATTGATTAGAAACCTAACATTAAGAAAACACTTTGCCTGGAATACTGAAGAGGTGACCCTTTTTACGCAAGGGAATAAAAACATGGCCATCTCAGATACAACCACACAGCTGACCTTTGATGAGGTATGTGATTTGGAATTGTTAGAGAGATTAGACAATGAAAAGGAGTACTCAATTGACACATCAACTATACAATCAGGTCCCTCTCTCTCAGGGAATTCCAAATTCTACCCCATTCAAAGTAGAGGAGCGGTGTTAGAACAGTTCCAACAAAGGGTTGAGAGCGATTTAACGAGATTGGCTTATGTTATGGATAAAACACATCAAAACCTTAGCAAACAAGAATCTCTAGCCCTTAGGGGACTTAAAGAGAACCACAACATTGTCATAAGAGCATCAGACAAGGGAGGGTCTGTGGTTGTCATGGATCGAGATTTCTTCTTAGGAGAAGCAATAAGACAACTATCAGACCAACACCAGTACACCAGTCTTACTAGGGATCCTACTGACAAATTCAAGTATGAACTTTCTCAGTTGATTGATGATGGTAAGGAAGCAGGGATTTTAGATGAAAAGACCTGTAGCTTTCTTTATGTGGCATCTCCTGTGATGCCTATATTCAACTTTCTTCCGAAAGTGCACAAATCCCTGTCCAATGTGAAGGGACGTCCAATTATCAGTGGCATAGGCTCTATTTTGGAGCCCTTGTCACAGTGGTTGGACGCGATCCTACAGCCCATGGTACAGAGCCTGCAGAGCTACTTAAGGGATACCAAGCAACTCTTAATTGAAATGGAAAACCTAGACTGACAGGAAGGATATAAATGGTTGACAATTGATGTCACCTCGCTTTATTCTAGTATACCTCATGCCAGAGGTCTAGAAGCGATATCCTTTTTCTTAAAAAGACTAACGAATTATACCCCCTTGTTCTGTCAGTATATCCTCAGAGTCACTGAATTTTTACTAACGCACAATTTCTTCGCCTTTGAAGGGGTGCATTACCTCCAGAGATGTGGGACAGCTATGGGGGCGAAGTTTGCGCCCTCATACGCCAACCTGTTTATGGGTTGGTTTGAGCTGTCCCACATCTATGGATGTGAGGGCCCATGGAAGGCGAAGATTAAATACTACAGAAGATTCATAGATGATCTTCTGATTATCTGGCAAGGAGAAGAATCTGAGGCTCAGAACTTTGTCACTGACTTGAATAAGAATACGGCAGGTATTAAGTTCACTTTTGAATTTGGACATACCAAAATTAATTTTTTGGATGTAACGCTGACAGGAGAACAAGATAAAGTATCTATACAGGTGTATAGAAAACCCATTTCTAGAAATACTCTTTTACATGGGAAGAGCAGTCACCCAAAGAGAGTATTCCATTCAGTGATGAAGGGACAATTTGTAAGGCTAAAAAGAAATAGCTCTACACAAGAGGAATATGAAAGACAGGCTCAGGATTTAGAAACTAGACTAGTTAACAGGGGCTACAATAAGAAAGAAATAGCAAGAATTAGTAACCAAGTTAAATCAAGTGATAGAAAGACTTTTTTGGTACATAATGAAACAATTAACAAAAAGAAAGCCTTTGAGGGTGTCACCTTTGTCACGCGCTATAGTTCTCAGTATCAAGATATTTGTAATATCATATGTAAACACTTTCATATGTTGAAAGCGGATGATGAATTAATGAACATAGTCACCAAAGGGTGCAGATACGCCTTCAAGAAAGGTCTCTCAATAGGCAATATGGTAGCCCCAACGCAATTACCTTCAATCCAGATATCCAGCTCCTCTTGGTTAAAACACAATGGGGGTTTTAAATGCAGCTATACATCTTGCATAGCCTGCAGTCACTTACAAACAAACAATGAGGGCTTTTCAAGTATAATAACTGGAGAAAATTTTTATCACTATTCATGTCTTAACTGTAGAAGCAGATACATAGTATACCTATTGACATGTAATATATGCAGGGTCCAATACACAGGTCTCACTACCAGAGAGGCACGTGAGAGGATAAGGGAGCACATCACAAACATTAAAGCAGGAAAAATCACTACGCCCCTAGTTCAACATTTTAAGACCCACCATAACAAAAACCCAGCCTCATTAGAATGGACTATAATAGAGCAGGTGAGGAATAAAAAGAGAGGAGGAGACAGAGAAAGTCTCTTGGCCAAAAGGGAAGTTTTCTGGATCCACCGTTTAAAAACCAGAATTCCCACAGGGCTAAATTCTGAATACGACATTATCAATTATTGGGAATAGTATGTGAGCGAAAGAATGATTATGATTATAAATCATTATTATATATATATATATATATATATATATATATATTTTTTTTTTTCTTTTCTTTTTTCTTCAGATACAAGAATTTACTTGAATTAATCAAAGTTTTACAACTAAGGATAGGTTAACCTTTATGGTTACTTATTAAGACAGTGTATTTCAATATCCCATCAAAATTCGTTGGTAAAAACCCTTTAATAGGTGGCAAATAGTCTGTTGACATATAGGTAGTCGTACAAGTCATGGAATGAATATGTATATTGTAAAGAGCTTATCGTTAGTGGGCCCCCTAACTTTTTAGATAAAAGAGAGTAATTACAATGAGAGAACAAGACTAAGAATATTACAATAAAGTCTTGCATCCACAAATTAAATTGAATTTCTAACATTATCTCTTAGTTCAGTTAAACAGTGCCTTTTAATACGATAAGATTAGCAGTAGCTGCTCTACAAGTGTAAATAAATTATAAGAGTCATTGCATGTTGATTCCTATGTACAGTAATTGATCAGAATTGCCAGAATTAATTTTATTGTTAGTTTATTTCAAGTGTGGTCATTGTTTCAACAAATATTACATTAAGCAAATGCTCTGAATTTAAACAGTTAATGTGGCTAAGATGTATATGTTTACTTTGTAGCCATTCATAGAGTTGCACCACAGGTTTGATTTTATCCAATCACGCACAAGCACAGGTGTATAAATAGGTATAGGTGATTGTGAACCATAGCTACGATTACGGCCACAAGGGCTGAAACGCGTAAGCAACGGTTCATGGGGTGCAACTCTTTGGCACAGTTTGTCACACATCAACCGCTTTGTAAAAGGATCCATTTGCCTTAATAAAGTGAAGTTTTTAAGTGCATACAAGTCTTACTACCACTTATCTAGCTGATTCTGAAATCGAGCAAGCACCGAAGATTCCAAGGCACAACGGAACCTAGTGCACGCATTCACCACACACCCACCAGCGTAAGTGGGAATATCTCAGAGAAAGAGATCGGCCAGCTGTCGGGAACTTGCAGGTGACGTCAGACGCCGAGTGCGGAGCGGTGTAGTGAGGAGCGGGCCTAGGAGGGGAGAGAAAGTACTGCACAGGGAGCAAGTCTTGTGAAGTGCAGGATACTTCACCAGTGGAGAGACACTCCTTCGATCGAGGGTACCCCCATGGACGGGCCGCCCCCAAATACCGCATCACTTTGAAGAAGTTACAGTACCGACAAGAAGCCGGGTGAGTCAGCAGGTACTACGCTGTTCTGAATTTCATCACTGAACAGCAACAGTTTGACACATTTATCTACCTAAATTAACTTTGGCATCTGATGAGGTGGACTTTGGTTATTTAGTGCTTACACATAAGTGACTTTAGAATATTTTGTATAAATGGATCATCTACAAAATATTTATGCAAAGGAAAATCTAGTGTACAATTTCCCTTTAACATAATGATTAATCATGTGGAGTAAATAAATATTTGTATACATGGTTTGGTTCAGGGTTTTCAAAGCCTTGCTGTATAAATGTATGAGAGGGAAACAAAGAGAGAGAGAAAGAGAGAGAGAGAGAGACAAAGAAGGAGAGAGAGATTGGGGGAGGGGAGAAGAGACGGAGAAGGGAGAAGAGAAAGAGGGGGAGAATAGAGAGAGAGAAAGAGGGGGAGAATAGAGAGAGAGAGACGACAGGGGGAGAATAGAGAGAGAGAGACAGGGGGAGAATAGAGGGAGAGAGACAGGGGGAGAATAGAGGGAGAGAGACAGGGGGAGAATAGAGGGAGAGAGACAGGGGGAGAATAGAGGGAGAGAGACAGGGGGAGAATAGAGGGAGAGAGACAGGGGGAGAATAGAGAGAGAGAGACAGGGGGAGAATAGAGAGAGAGAGACAGGGGGGGGAGAATAGAGAGAGAGACAGGCGGGGGGAGAATAGAGAGAGAGACGGGGGGAGAATAGAGAGAGAGAGAGAGACGGGGGGAGAATAGAGAGAGAGAGAGAGACGGGGGGAGAATAGAGAGAGAGAGAGAGACGGGGGGAGAATAGAGAGAGAGAGAGACGGGGGGAGAATAGAGAGAGAGAGAGACGGGGGGAGAATAGAGAGAGAGAGAGACGGGGGGAGAATAGAGAGAGAGAGAGACGGGGGGAGAATAGAGAGAGAGAGAGACGGGGGGAGAATAGAGAGAGAGAGAGACGGGGGGAGAATAGAGAGAGAGAGAGACGGGGGGAGAATAGAGAGAGAGAGAGACGGGGGGAGAATAGAGAGAGAGAGAGACGGGGGGAGAATAGAGAGAGAGAGAGACGGGGGGAGAATAGAGAGAGAGAGAGACGGGGGGAGAATAGAGAGAGAGAGAGACGGGGGGAGAATAGAGAGAGAGAGAGACGGGGGGAGAATAGAGAGAGAGAGAGACGGGGGGAGAATAGAGAGAGAGAGAGACGGGGGAGAATAGAGAGAGAGAGAGACGGGGGGAGAATAGAGAGAGAGAGAGACGGGGGGAGAATAGAGAGAGAGAGAGACGGGGGGAGAATAGAGAGAGAGAGAGACGGGGGGAGAATAGAGAGAGAGAGAGACGGGGGGAGAATAGAGAGAGAGAGAGACGGGGGGAGAATAGAGAGAGAGAGAGACGGGGGGAGAATAGAGAGAGAGACGGGGGGAGAATAGAGAGAGAGACGGGGGGAGAATAGAGAGAGAGACGGGGGGAGAATAGAGAGAGAGACGGGGGGAGAATAGAGAGAGAGACGGGGGGAGAATAGAGAGAGAGACGGGGGGAGAATAGAGAGAGAGACAGAGGGGAGAATAGAGAGAGAGACGGGGGGAGAATAGAGAGAGAGACGGGGGGAGAATAGAGAGAGACAGAGGGGAGAATAGAGAGAGAGAGAGACAGAGGGGAGAATAGAGAGAGAGACAGAGAGGGGGTAGAGAGAGACAGAAAGTCTAAGCTTTTAGCGATTTCTTACAAGGGGAAGACCTTGTTGTGACCTGGCTTGACGGAAATAATATCTTTTTTGGAATTTAAAGATTAAAAAAAAAAAAAAGACAAACAAATAGGCTGCTGTTGAATCAATCACAGCGTGAAGGACATGCCCCCGATCCCGGACAGAGTCTTGTAGGGGGCAGAATTTCCGTCTTTGGTCAGGCTTGGATTTGAGATGTTCAGGATCGCTTGGCAATAGATAATAGTGTCCCAGGGACACAAATCAGAGTTCAAAAAGTTTTCCTCCCGGAGATAAAGGGAGAGGCGTTCTTACACTCCGTAGAAGACCTTTCAGTCCTGGGAGTGATTGTTCCAGTTCCACTACGGGTACAGGGTCGGAGTTTTTTGTCCCAATCGGTTTGTGGTTCCCAAATAAGAGGGAACCTTCAGACCACCTTTAGATCTCAGGAGTCTAAACAAATTTCTTGGTGTACCGTCCTTCAAGATGGAAACTATTTGTTCCATTCCCCCTTGATCCAAGAGGGTAAATTTTTGACAGCAGTGGATTTAAATGACGCGTACCTTCATGTGCCATTCTCAAGAATCGTCTCAAGTTCTAAGGTACGCCTTTCTGGACAAATGCTTCCAGTTCGTGGCTCTTCCTTTCGGTCTTGCCACAGCTCTCAGTTTTCCAGCTCTCGGATCGCTGTGGGTGGTGCTTCGGTTATGGGGCATTGCAGTGCCGCTCTATCTGGACGACATTCGAGTCCAGGCGCCATCCTTACAGCAAGCAAGATGTCACACAGACATGGTGTTATCCTTCCCGCGATATCGAGGGTGGAAGGTAAATTTGGAGAAGAGTTCCTCAGTCCCAAACACAAGGGTAACTTTCTGGGGAACCATAATAGATTCCATATCAATGAGGATTTTTCTAACAGAATGTCAGGAAATCAGAGTTTATCGATACTTGTCTAGTCATTCAGTCCACTCCTCGGCCTTCAGTGGCTCAGTGCATGGAGGTAATCGGGCTGATGGTGGCAATGGACATCATCCCGTTTGCTTGGTTCCATCTCAGACCTCTGCATTTAAGTATGCTCAGGCAATGGATCGGTGATTATACAGATTTGTCTCCTCGAATACTACTAAGGAGCAGGAGATAAGGGATTCTCTTCAATGGTGTTGTCTCTGGATCATCTCTTCCAGGGAACCTGTTTTCGCAGACCATCTTGGGTGATTGTGACAACAGACGCCAGCCTTCTAGGGTGGGGAGCAGTCTGGAGGCTCCCTAAGGGCTCAGAGGGTTTGGACTCAGCCAGAGTCTGTTTTTTTTTCCTATAAACATTCTGGAACTGAGAGCAATCTACAATGTTCTTCTGGCCTGGTCTCAGTTAGCCTTGGTCCAGTTTCTCAGGTTCCAGTCACTCAAAATAACGTCGGGGACTTACATCATCAGGGAGGAACGAGGAGTTCCTTGGCGATGAGAGAGGTATCAAAATAATTCAGTGGGCGGAGGCCCATTCTTGCTGCCTGTCGGCGATCCACATCCTGGGTGTGGAATTCTGGGAGACCTTTTTTTCTGAGCAGGCAAACTTTTCATCCGGGGGAGTGGGAACTCCATCTGGAAGTGTTCTCCAATTTTTTTCCTCCGTTTGCCTTTCTTCCTCGGGTCATTGCTCGAATCAAGCAGGAGAGGGCATCGGTGATCCTCATAGCACCGGCTTAGCCTCGCAGGATTTGGTATACAAATCTCGGGGACATGTCATCTCTGCCACCTTGAAGACTTCCGTTAAGGAAAGGCCTTCTAGTTAAGGGCCCCTCCTTCTCTCACATCTGCTTTCTCTGAAACTGACTGTTTGGAGATTGAACGTTTAATATTATCCAAGCGGGGTTTTTCTGTCTTGGTCATTGAGACCATAATTCAGGTTCTTAAGCCTGTCACTAGAAAAATGTATCATTTAGATGTGGCATAAATATCTTTATTGGTGGGATTCCATGGGCTACTCATGGAGTAGAGTTAGGATTTCTAGAATTTTGTCTTTTCTCCAAGAGGGTTTGGAGAAAAGTTTATCGCCAAGTTCCCTGAAGGATCAAATCTCTGTCTTTGTCTATTTTATTTCACAAACGTCTGGCAGATGTCCCAGATGTACAATCATTTTGTCAGGCCTTGGTCAGGATCAGGCCTGTGTTCATACCAGTTACTCCTCCATGGAGTTAGAATTTAGCTCTCAGAGTTCTTTGAGGGGCTACGTTTGACCCTATGCATTCCTTAGATATTAAGTCATTATCTTGGAAAGTTTTATTTCTTGTTGCTATTGCTCGGAGAGTGTCAGAGCTCTCGGCATTACATTTGGAACCTCCTTATCTTATTTCCATTCAGATAAGGTAGTTTTTACGTACTAAATTAGGATTTCTTCCTTGTGTCGTCCTAATCCTTCTTTACAGAAGGAAAGACTTCTGCACAATTTTGACATGGTCTGTGCTTTAGTTTTACCTACAGGCGACTAAGGACTGTTGTCAGTCTTCTTCTTTGTTTCTGATTTTCTAAGGAAAACGCAAGGGTCAGAAAGCTACGGCTTCTTCAATTTCTTTTTGGTGAAGAGTATCATACGTGTTGCATATGAGACTGTTGGACAGCAGTCTCCCGAGAGGGTTACAGCTCATTCCACGAGGGCTGTTGCTTCCTCATGGGCATTCAAAAACGAAGCTTCCGTGGAACAGGTTTGCAAGGCTGCAACTTAGTCCTCTCTTCACACTTTTTCATAGTTCTAAAAATTTTACATTTTTGCCTCTGCTGAGGCAGCTTTTGGGAGAAAGGTTCTTAAAGCAGTGGTGCCTTCCGTTTAGGTTCCCTGTCTTGTCCCTCCCGTATCATCTGTGTACTCTAGCTTGGGTATTGAATCCCATTAGTAATTAAGATGATTCGTGGACTCATCATCTCTTAAAAAAATAAAATAAAATTAATGCTTACCTGATAAATGTATTTATTTTTTGACACGAGTCCACGGCCCGCCCTGTGTTTTTAGACAGGTTGTGGGTTATTGTAAACTTCAGACACCTCTGCACCTTGGCTTTTCCTTTCTCTTCCTAACTCCGGTCGAATGGAGTGGGAGGGAAGGGAGGAGCTATTTAACAGCTCTGCTGTGGTGCACTTTTCCTCCGCCTGCTGACCAGGAGGTGAATATCCCATTAGTAATTAAGATGATCCGTGGACTCATCGTGTCAAAAAAGAAATACATTTATCAGGTAAGCATAAATTTTCTTTTTTTTTTTTTTAACAAAAAACAAACTAAATAAAGCAAGAAAAAGAATGTCATGTTCCATGTGTAGGTACCAAAGTATTGTAAGAAGTTTTTTTCATTCTTTCCATCTAGGTTACTTAAAGGGACAGTGTACTCGCATAACTGCATGTAATAGATACTATAGTATAAAGAAGAATATGCACAGATACTGATCTAAAAATCCAGTATAAAACCTTTTAAAAACTTACTTAGAAGCTCCCAGTTTAGCATTGTTGATGATTTTAGTTTGGGACACGCAGAGAAAAAAAAGGGGCTGGGAAATCAGGAAGGGCAGACACCGCTCCCCTGCATATGAAAGACAGATTGCGCAAAACAGCCAAAAGCAGGAATCTATAAATTTAAGTCTACATCTGACACTTTGGGGTTTGATTAGGAGTCTGAAAATCAGCATGATATTAAAAAATAAGCAAAACTGCACATTGTTACAAATCCACTTCCAGATGGGCTATATAAATGGATCATTTTATAAAACATTTTATGCAAAGATAAATCTAGTGTACAATTTATCTTTAAACAAATCCCTCAAACGTTTATATCCTTTCCTTTAAACCTTTTAGGGTAAACTTTTAAAGATTAGCTTCCTGAGTCACTGTCATAAGTCTAAATATCCATCTTACTACATTTTAGGTTTCATTGACTCTTCATTAGTTACCAAGATTACAGGTAAATCTCTAAAGTGGTTCCCTGGGAGCAACTGAAGCACTTAGTGTTTTGGTGCAAATTCTACATTTTCTATCATTTAGTTTAAAGGTGACAGTATAGAAGATACATGTGGGAATAACTCAACACTCTAACCTAAATGGCTCATATGCATATTATCATGTTCTAATTGGACCCATAATTTGTAATCATGATGGCTACACCAATCAACAATTATTTGAATGAATAGTGTGTATCTGTAAAATTCTAGACAGCATCATTATTTTGATATGCCTTGTATTCCAGATAAAATCAAAGAAGGCCTTTTGTAGGGATGCAAGATAAGAAGTGGGATGGGGATGCTTGGAAAAACATTAAATTTGATAAATCCATCATTATGGCCTGTTTAACTGAATCAGTTAAACTTAAGTTTATAAGTTTCTTACATAAATGTCGTCAAGGAAAACTCTAGGTATTTAACTGATGAAGAGCATCATTAGAAGGGGCTAATGGATTTACGGTTACTGATTTCTTGATGTTTTGAGTATCTCTGACATAGTGTTAATAAATCTATTCTAGATAAAGTGGTTAAATTCCAATAGAATGGCATGTGTTGAGGACTCAGGAGAAGTGAAAATAAAATGTCATCTGTAGACATTATGTAGAACTTTAATTAGTTTTAGAGACCAGGGTTTCTATGCTGCTTGCAAATAATGAAGATAACGACATCCCTGTCTTGTGTCGTTTAGATATATTAAATGGGTAGTAACGTACTGTTGATCAAAATTCCAGCAGATAGTGCAGTATATAATTACATTTTCTTCTATAAAGGTAAGAAGAGTCCACGGATTCATCCTTTACTTGTGGGATATTCTCCTCCTGCTAACAGGAAGTGGCAAAGAGCACCACAGCAGAGCTGTCTATATAGCTCCTCCCTTAGCTCCACCCCCCAGTCATTCTCTTTGCCTACTCTAAGTACTAGGAAGGGTAAAGTGAAAGAGGTGATAAAATATTAGTTTTTAATTTCTTCAAGCAAGAGTTTGTTATTTTAAATGGTACCGGTGTGTACTATTTACTCTCAGGCAGCAGATGGATGAAGACTGCTGCCTGGAGCATGATGTACTGCTGCCTGGAGGATGATGATTAGCTTTTGTAACTAAGATCCATTGCTGTTCCCACAGAGGCTGAGGAGTACAGGAAACTTCAGTGTGAGGAACGGTTTCATGCTATGCAGCAGTGAGGTATGTTCAGTCATATTTTTCTGGAGAGACTGTGTATTTCAGAAAGGCTGACATTTATACCCAGGAGGGTAAGGGTAAGCAGTAATCCTAGAGCTAAAAGAAGGGCATTACTTAGCTTGCATATGGGGCCAATTACAAATATGGTTGACACTGAATTGCAAATGTTTGTGAGCAAGCGTTTTTTTGATTTGGGAGTGCTTTAACGTTTTTGTGGGCAATAACGTTTTGGGCAACTTTATTAAGGACACACATGGCTTTTGGGTCTCAGAACCCACATGGCTAGTTATAACCGCTCTGGTGCGGTTCTTTAAGGCTGGGGAGACATCGAGTGAGATGGGCGGGGCCTATTTTCGCGCCTCAGATGCGCAGTTAGTTTCCTCAGCAAGCTCTAACTCCTGAGGGCCCTGGTGTATGTTTTGGGCCAAATCGAAGCTTTTACCCCACATTTTCGATCCCTTAGGGCAGGTAGGGCCACAGTGGCAAGGTGCTGAGAGTGTTTTTTTTCTGGATCTGGGCCTATTTTTGATCCGGTTTGCAAATGAAGGGGTTAATTGTTAAAAAAAAATTGTGGGGCAATCTTAACTACCTATATTGTGTCTACATACAACATTTTGAAAAATTTGGTGCATGTTTAGGCTGTTTTGCGTGTATGCTTTTTTTTCTCTTAAAGGCGCAGTACCGTTTTTTAAGATTGTAATTATTTTTCACTAAATAAAGTGTTTTCATGCTTCTTTGTAGTCATTACTAGCCTGTTCAACATGTCTGACATTGAGGAAAGTCAATGTTCAATATGTTTAGAAGCCATTGTGGAACCTCCACTTAGAATGTGTCCCTCATGCACTGAAAGGTCCATAGATTGTAAAGAACATATTTTAGCTACTAAAAGTATGTCGCAGGATGATTCTCAGTCAGAAGAGAATCAGGTTTTGCCATCTAATTTTCCCCAAGTGTCACAACCGTTAACGCCCGCACAAGCGACGCCAAGTACTTCTAGTGCGTCTAATTCTTTCACCCTGCAAGATATGGCCGCAGTTATGAATACTACCCTCACAGAGGTTTTATCTAAGCTGCCTGGGTTGCAGGGGAAGCGCAGTAGGTCTGGTGTGAGAACAAACGCTGAGCCCTCTGACGCTTTATTAGCCATATCAGATGTACCCTCACAATGTTCTGAAGTGAGGGATTTGCTGGCTGAGGGAGAGATTTCTGATTCAGGAAATACGTTCCCTCAGACAGATTTAGATATGACGGCTTTTAAATTTAAACTAGAACACCTCCGCTTATTGCTCAGGGAGGTTTTAGCGACTCTGGATGATTGTGACCCTATTGTAGTTCCAGAGAAATTTTTTAAAATGGACAGATTCCTAGAGGTTCCTGCCTACACTGATGTTTTTCTGGTCCCTAAGAGGATTTTGGAAATTGTTACTAAGGAGTGGGATACACCAGGTATTCCGTTTGCTCCCCCTCCTACTTTTAATAAAATGGTGGAGGGAGCTATCTATCGAGGACAGTTGTGCTTTCAAAGATCCTATGGATAAAAAAATTAGAGGGTCTTCTGAAGAAAATATTTGTTCACCAAGGTTTTCTTCTCCAACCTATAGCGTGCATTGTTTCTGTAACTACTGCAGCGCCCTTTTGGTTCGAGGCTCTGGAAGAGGCTCTTCAGGTTGAGACCCCATTAGATGATATTCTGATAGAATTAGGGCTCTCAAGCTAGCTAATTCTATCATTACAGATGTTGCTTTTCAATTGGCTAAATTAGCGGTGAAGAATTCAGGTTTTGCCATTTTAGCACGTAGAGCGTTATGGCTTAAGTCCTGGTCTGCTGATGTGTCATCAAAAGCTAAGCTTTTGGCCATCCCTTTCAAGGGTAAGACCCTATTCGGGCCTTAACTGAAAGAGATCATTTCAGACATCACTGGAGGGAAAGGCCATGCCCTTCCTCAGGATAAGACGAATAAGATGAGGACCAAACAAAATAATTTTCGTTCCTTTTGGAACTTCAAAGGTGGTCCCTCTACCTCTTCCCCTGCCGCAAAGCAAGAGGGGAACTTTGCTCAATCCAAGTCAGTCTGGAGACCTAACCAGACTTGGAACAAGGGTAAACAGGCCAAGAAGCCCGCTGCTGCCACCAAGACAGCATGAAGGGGTAGCCCCCGATCCGGGACCGGATCTAGTAGGGGGCAGACTTTCTGTCTTCGCTCAGGCTTGGGCAAGAGACATTCAGGACTCCTGGGCTTTAGAAATAGTAACCCTGGGGTATCTTCTAGATTTCAAAGATTCTCCCCCAAGGGGGAGATTCCATCTTTCTCAATTGTCTGTAAACCAGACAAAAAGAGAGGCATTCTTACGCTGTTTAGAAGACCTCTATTCCATGGGAGTGATCTGCCCAGTTCCGAAAACAGAACAGGAGCAAGGGTTCTACTCCAATCTGTTTGTGGTTCCCAAAAAAAGAGGGAACCTTCAGACCAATTTTGGATCTCAAGATCCTAAACAAATTCCTCAGAGTCCCATCCTTCAAGATGGAGATCATTCGGACTATTTTGCCAATGATCCAGGAGGGTCAATATATGACCACCGTGGACTTAAAGGATGCGTATCTACACATTCCTATCCACAAAGATCATCACCAGTTCCTCAGGTTCGCCTTTCTGGACAAGCATTACCAGTTTGTGGCTCTTCCCTTCGGGTTGGCCATGGCTCCCGGAATTTTCACAAAGGTGCTAGGGTCCCTTCTGGCGGTTCTAAGGCCGCGGGGCATAGCTATGGCGCCTTATCTGGACGATATCTTAATCCAGCGTCAAGTTTCCAACTAGCCAAGTCTCACACTGACATCGTGGTGGCTTTTCTAAGATCTCACGGGTGGAAGGTGAACGTATAAAAGAGTTCACTTATCCCTCTCACAAGAGTTCCATTCCTGGGAACTCTTGATAGATTCGGTGGACATGAAAAATTTTCTGACGGAGGTCAGGAAATCAAAAATTTTATCCATCTGCCGAGCTCTTCATTCCATTCCTTGCTCAGTGTATGGAGGTAATCGGCTTAATGGTAGCGGCAATGTTCCATTTGCTCGCTTGCATCTAGGACCACTGCAACTTTGCATGCTCAAACAGTGGAATGGGGATTATGCAGATTTATCTCTACAGATAAATCTGGACCAAGAGACCAGAGACTCTCTCTTCTTTGGTGGTTGTCACAGGATCATTTGTCAAAGGGAATGTGTTTCCGCAGGCCAACGTGGATCATAGTGATGACGGACGCCAGCCTATTGGGCTGGGGTGCAGTCTGGAATTCCCTGAAAGCACAGGGATTGTGGACTCAGGAGGAGGCTCTACTCCCGATAAATATTCTAGAACTGAGAGCGAAATTCAATGCGCTTCAGGCATGGCCTTAGCTGGCGTCGGCCAGATTCATAAGATTCCAGTCGGACAATATCACAACTGTAGCATATATCAATCATCAGGGGGGGAACAAACTCTTGCCATCTCACTCTTGCCATCTATCAGCAATCTATATCCCAGGAGTGGAGAACTGGGAAGTGGATTTTCTAAGTCGTCAGACTTTTCATCCGGGGGAGTGGGAACTCCATCCGGAGGTATTTGCACAATTGATTTAGCAATGGGGCACACCAGAATTGGATCTGATGGCGTCTAGTCAGAATGCCAAACTTCCTCGATACGAGTCCAGGTCAAGGGATCCTCAGGCAGTACTGATAGATGCTCTAGCAGTACCCTGGTCGTTCAACCTGGCTTATGTGTTTCCACCATTTCCTCTCCTTCCTCGTTTGATTGCCAGAATCAAACAGGAGAGAGCTTTGGTGATTTTGATAGCACCTGCGTGGCCACGCAGGACTTGGTATGCAGACCTGTCATCTCTTCCACCATGGACTCTGCCACTGAGACAGGACCTTTTAATTCAAGGTCCGTTCCAGCATCCAAATCTAGTTTCTCTGCGACTGATTGCTTGGAGATTGAACTATTGATCTTATCCAAGCGGGGGTTCTCTGAGTCGGTCATAGATACCTTGATTCAGGCTCGAAAGCCTGTCACCAGGAAAACATATCGTAAGATATGGTGTAAATATCTTTATTGGTGTGAATCCAAAGGCTACTCATGGAGTAAGATCAGGATTCTGTCCTTTCTCCAAGAAGGATTGGAGAAGGGGCTATCAGCTAGTTCCTTAAAGGGACAGATATCTGCTTTATCAATTCTACTGCACAAACGTCTGGCAGATGTTCGAGACGTTCAGTCGTTCTGTCAGTCTTTAGTCAGAATCAAGCCTGTGTTTAAATTTGTTGCTCCGCCATGGAGTTTGAATTTAGTTCTTAAAGTGATGGTAAACTCGATCGGTATGGAACATATCCATGTAAATAGTATACAAATTACACCCTACTTTCATTCATGATTTTTATTTTTATTTTAAAATAAAAGTTTTATTATAGATAATAGATCCGATCTTCACATACCCCTTCTCCTCCCGATGCTGATATACTACTTTTATCTTTGGGTGATGTTTCCTCATCTGCCAATTGATTTTCTGGCCGTTAGGCGGCCAACTCGATTTCAGTAGCGATCTTGGATGCCTACGTAGAGAGCGGGTGGGACCGCTCTCTACGTCACAGAATCGATAAACTAGGGAATTGAAAGGGGCGGAGGAAGGAGCGGTAAGGAGCTTAAACTAACATACAAAATAAAAATATTTAGAAATAATTTTTTAAAAAAGAAACTTGGCAACTTTATTATATATATTGTATTCAAGCTACCGACCTATTCCAAACAGCCCGACTTTACCATCACTTTAAGGGGTTCCGTTTGAACCTATGCATTCCATAGATATTAAGCTTCTATCTTGGAAAGTTCTGTTTTTAGTTGCTATCTCTTCGGCTCGAAGAGTTTCTGAACTATCTGCATTGCAATGCGACTCGCCTTATCTTGTTTTCCATGCTGATAAGGGGGTTTTGTGTACCAAACCTGGATTCCTTCCTAAGGTTATTGCTAATAAGAATATTAATCAGGAAATTGTTGTTCCTTCTCTGTGTCCTAATCCTTCCTCTAAGAAGGAGCGTCTATTGCACAACTTGGACGTGGTTCGTGCTTTAAAGTTTTTTACTTGCAAGTGACCAAAGATATTTCTGTCAAACATCTTCTTTGTTTGTTGTCTATTCTGGAAAACGTAGAGGTCAAAAAGCTACGGCTACCTCTCTTGTCTTTTGGCTGAAAAGCATCAGCCGTTTGGCATACGAGACTGCTGGACAGCAGCCTCCTGAAAGAATTACAGCTCACTCTACTAGAGTGGTGGCTTCCACATGGGCTTTTAAAAATGATGCTTCTGTTGAACAGATTTGTAAGGCTGCAACTTGGTCTTCGCTTCATACCTTTTCCAAATTTTACAAATTTGATACCTTTGCTCCTTCGGAGGCTATTTTTGGGAGAAAAGTTCTTCAAGCATTGGTGCCTTCTGTTTAACCATCTGTCTTGTCCCTCCCGTTCATCCGTGTCCTGTAGCTTTGGTATTGTATCCCACAAGTAAAGGATGAATCCGTGGACTCGTCTTACCTTTTATAGAAGAAAAGTAAATGTATGCTTACCTGATAAATTAATTTCTTCTATGGTAAGACGAGTCCACGGCCCGCCCTGTCATTTTAAGACAGATTATATTTTTTTGATTTAAACTTCAGTCACCTCTGCACCTTGTAGTTTCTCCTTTTCCTTCCTGTACCTTCGGTCGAATGACTGGGGGGGTGGAGCTAAGGGAGGAGCTATATAGACAGCTCTGCTGTGGTGCTCTTTGCCACTTCCTGTTAGCAGGAGGATAATATCCCACAAGTAAAGGGTGAATCCGTGGTCTCGTCTCATAGAAGAAATTAATTTATCAGGTAAGCATAAATTTGCTTTTTTTCTTTCATAAGGTTGTAAGAGTCCACAATCCATTACTCCTGGGATTCAACTCCTGGCCACTGGGAGTAGGCAAAGATTCCCTAAATTCTAAGAATACTTAATCCCTGCTACTTCTCTGTTATGCTAGTTTTAATCTTTGCCGCTAAGGAAGAAGGTGAAGAATGGAGGTGCTCCATATTTTTTGTTCAGAGGCGTCGTCAGACTGATTTGAGGCCCATTTTCCCCACAAAGAGTATGGGGCAGTGACAGAATCACTCCCAGTGATCACATGCCTGCAACAGGTGTCACGAGGTCCCTTAGCCTCCTCCTGCTGTGTAGTGGCTCTCTACTGTAAGCAATCTATTTCTGCAGCCGTGGGTAAGCACAGTAGAGTGGGTGCATTTCAGGTAAGCAACTGACATTTTTTGCACTCAGCCCACATGCTATTAGTAGGTACAATTTGTTAGTACATCATAGCCAGGGGACACAGTCAAATACAGACATTACCACTTTGCAGTCTATACTTATGTAGGCCTAATGTCTATACATTTTTTGGAGACATGTTATTTTGAGCTTATGAATCCTCTTAGAGAAAAACTTTTATTTAAAAGTCTATGTATGCATTGATTTGTCACTTTTATGTTTTTATATTGCTTAAATGACCAGTCAACACAATAGATTTGCATAACCAACAAATGCAAGATAACAAGACAATGCAATTGCACTTAGTCTAAACTTCAAATGAGTAGTAGATTTTCTTTTCTGACAATTTTAAAAGTTATGTCTTTTTCCACTCCCCCTGTACCATGTGACAGCCATCAGCCAATCACAAATGCATACACGTACCATGTGACAGCCATCAGCCAATCACAAATGCATACACGTACCATGTGACAGCCATCAGCCATTCACAAATGCATACACACTTATTTTTGCACAAGCTCAGTAGGAGCTGGTGACTCAAAAAGTTTAAATATAAAAAGACTGTGCACATTTAGTTAATGGAAGTAAATTGAAAAGTTGTTTAAAATGGCATGCTCTTTCTGAATAATGAAAGTTTAATTTTGATTGAGCGTCCCTTTAACTCATAAATGCCATAGAAATAAGGGTTAAGGGTTTAACTAGCGTAGCTTCACCTATATCCAGCAGATGTAACTTTAGAGGTATGTGTACAGTGGTCGTTAAGTGGTTAAAGGTTTTACTGCCCCGCTATCTTCCGTCTTAAGTTTTTTTAAATTTTGCTTATGTCATTATTGCAAAAGTTTTACACCTTTTAATGTTTTCGTCTTGAAGGGATTCAATTCCTTTTTTGTAAAACCTGTATTTTTTATGCATATATATTTTCTTTCATGTTTTTCTTTAATTCATCATTATGAAAATAATTAAGGGGGTTTTAAAGTGAAATTTCTCATATTTATCTCTTGCTATTTTCTTGGTCCTTCTGCTCAGGACCCTAATTATTATTTTTCCTCTGTCTTCTCTCATTGGCCTAGATTTGGAGTTCGGCGGTAGCCGTCAAAACCAGCGTTAGAGGCTCCTAACGCTGGTTTTGGCCGCCCGCTGGTATTTGGAGTCAGTCATGAAAGGGTCTAACGCTCACTTTACAGCCGCGACTTTTCCATACCGCAGATCCCCCTACGCCATTTGCGTAGCCTATCTTTTCAATGGGATCTTTCTAACGCTGGTATTTAGAGTCGTTTCTGAAGTGAGCGTTAGAGCTCTAACGACAAGATTCCAGCCGCCTGAAAATAGCAGGAGTTAAGAGCTTTCTGGCTAACGCCGGTTCATAAAGCTCTTAACTACTGTACCCTAAAGTACACTAACACCCATAAACTACCTATGTACCCCTAAACCGAGGTCCCCCCACACCGCCGCCACTCGATTAAAATTTTTAACCCCTAATCTGCCTACCGCCACCTACGTTATATTTATGTACCCCTAATCTGCTGCCCCTAACCCCGCCGACCCCTATATTATATTTATTAACCCCTAACCTGCCCCCCACAACGTCGCCGCCAGCTACTTACAATAATTAACCCCTAATCTTCCGACCGCAAATCGCCGCCACCTACGTTATCCCTATGTACCCCTAATCTGCTGCCCCTAACATCGCCGACCCCTATATTATATTTATTAACCCCTAATCTGCCCTCCCTAACATCGCCGACACCTACCTTCAATTATTAACCCCTAATCTGCCGACCGGAGATCACCGCTATTCTAATAAATGTATTAACCCCTAAAGCTAAGTCTAACCCTAACACTAACACCCCCCTAAGTTAAATATAATTTTTATCTAACGAAATAAATTAACTCTTATTAAATAACTTATTCCTATTTAAAGCTAAATACTTACCTGTAAAATAAATCCTAATATAGCTACAATATAAATTATAATTATATTATAGCTATTTTAGGATTAATATTTATTTTACAGGCAACTTTGTAATTATTTTAACCAGGTACAATAGCTATTAAATAGTTAAGAACTATTTAATAGTTACCTAGTTAAAATAATAACAAATTTACCTGTAAAATAAATCCTTACCTAAGTTATAATTAAACCTAACACTACCCTATCAATAAAATAATTAAATAAACTACCTACAATTACCTACAATTAACCTAACACTACACTATCAATAAATTAATTAAACACAATTGCTACAAATAAATACAATTAAATAAACTAGCTAAAGTACAAAAAATAAAAAAGAACTAAGTTACAGAAAAAAAAAAAATATTTACAAACATAAGAAAAATATTACAACAATTTTAAACTAATTACACCTACTCTAAGCCCCCTAATAAAATAACAAAGCCCCCCAAAATAAAAAATTCCCTACCCTATTCTAAATTAAAAAAGTTACAAGCTCTTTTACCTTACCAGCCCTGAACAGGGCCCTTTGCGGGGCATGCCCCAAGAATTTCAGCTCTTTTGCCTGTAAAAAAAAACATACAATACCCCCCCCCCAACAGTACAACCCACCACCCACATACCCCTCATCTAACCCAAACCCCCCTTAAATAAACCTAACACTAATCCCCTGAAGATCTTCCTACCTTGTCTTCACCATCCAGGTATCACCGATCCGTCCTGGCTCCAAGATCTTCATCCAACCCAAGCGGGGGTTGGCGATCCATAATCCGGTGCTCCAAAGTCTTCCTCCTATCCGGCAAGAAGAGGACATCCGGACCGGCAAACATCTTCTCCAAGCGGCATCTTCGATCTTCTTCCATCCGGTGCGGAGCGGGTCCATCTTGAAGCAGGCGACGCGGATCCATCCTCTTCTTCCGATGTCTCCCGACTAATGACGGTTCCTTTAAGGGACGTCATCCAAGATGGCGTCCCTCGAATTCCGATTGGCTGATAGGATTCTATCAGCCAATCGGAATTAAGGTAGGAATTTTCTGATTGGCTGATGGAATCAGCCAATCAGAATCAAGTTCAATCCGATTGGCTGATCCAATCAGCCAATCAGATTGAGCTCGCATTCTATTGGCTGTTCCGATCAGCCAATAGAATGCGAGCTCAATCTGATTGGCTGATGGGATCGGCCAATCGGATTGAACTTGATTCTGATTGGCTGATTCCATCAGCCAATCAGAAAATTCCTACCTTAATTCCGATTGGCTGATAGAATCCTATCAGCCAATCGGAATTCGAGGGACGCCATCTTGGATGACGTCCCTTAAAGGAACCGTCATTAGTCGGGAGACATCGGAAGAAGAGGATGGATCCGCGTCGCCTGCTTCAAGATGGACCCGCTCCGCACCGGATGGAAGAAGATCGAAGATGCCGCTTGGAGAAGATGTTTGCCGGTCCGGATGTCCTCTTCTTGCCGGATAGGAGGAAGACTTTGGAGCACCGGATTATGGATCGCCAACCCCCGCTTGGGTTGGATGAAGATCTTGGAGCCAGGACGGATCGGTGATACCTGGATGGTGAAGACAAGGTAGGAAGATCTTCAGGGGATTAGTGTTAGGTTTATTTAAGGGGGGTTTGGGTTAGATGAGGGGTATGTGGGTGGTGGGTTGTAATGTTGGGGGGGGGGTATTGTATGTTTTTTTTTACAGGCAAAAGAGCTGAAATTCTTGGGGCATGCCCCGCAAAGGGCCCTGTTCAGGGCTGGTAAGGTAAAAGAGCTTGTAACTTTTTTAATTTAGAATAGGGTAGGGAATTTTTTATTTTGGGGGGCTTTGTTATTTTATTAGGGGGCTTAGAGTAGGTGTAATTAGTTTAAAATTGTTGTAATATTTTTCTTATGTTTGTAAATATTTTTTTTTTTTCTGTAACTTAGTTCTTTTTTATTTTTTGTACTTTAGCTAGTTTATTTAATTGTATTTATTTGTAGCAATTGTGTTTAATTAATTTATTGATAGTGTAGTGTTAGGTTAATTGTAGGTAATTGTAGGTAGTTTAATTATTTTATTGATAGGGTAGTGTTAGGTTTAATTATAACTTAGGTTAGGATTTATTTTACAGGTAAATTTGTTATTATTTTAACTAGGTAACTATTAAATAGTTCTTAACTATTTAATAGCTATTGTACCTGGTTAAAATAATTACAAAGTTGCCTGTAAAATAAATATTAATCCTAAAATAGCTATAATATAATTATAATTTATATTGTAGCTATATTAGGATTTATTTTACAGGTAAGTATTTAGCTTTAAATAGGAATCATTTATTTAATAAGAGTTAATTTATTTCGTTAGATAAAAATTATATTTAACTTAGGGGAGTGTTAGGGTTAGACTTAGCTTTAGGGGTTAATCCATTTATTAGAATAGCGGTGAGCTCCGATCGGAAGTTTAGGGGTTAATAATTGAAGTTAGGTGTCGGCGATGTTAGGGAGGGCAGATTAGGGGTTAATACTATTTATGATAGGGTTAGTGAGGCGGATTAGGGGTTAATAACTTTATTATAGTAGCGCTCAGGTCCGGTCGGCAGATTAGGGGTTAATAAGTGTAGGTAGGTGTCGGCGACGTTGTGGGGGGCAGATTAGGGGTTAATAAATATAACATAGGGGTCGGCGATGTTAGGGCAGCAGATTAGGGGTACATAGGGATAACGTAGGTGGCGGCGTTTTACGGAGCGGCAGATTAGGGGTTACAAGTGTAATGCAGGGGTCAGCGATAGCGGGGGCGGCAGATTAGGGGTTAATAAGTGTAAGGCTAGGGGTGTTTAGACTCGGGGTACATGTTAGGGTGTTAGGTGCAGACGTAGGAAGTGTTTCCCCATAGGAAACAATGGTGCTGCGTTAGGAGCTGAACGCTGCTTTTTTGCAGGTGTTAGGTTTTTTTTCAGCTCAAACAGTCCCATTGTTTCCTATGGGAGAATCGTGCACGAGCACGTTTTTGAGGCCGGCCGCGTCCGTAAGCAACTCTGGTATCGAGAGTTGCATTTGCGGTAAAAATGCTCTACGCTTCTTTTTTGGAGCCTAACGCAGCATTTGTTTTAACTCTCGATACCAGAGTTAAATTTATGGTGCGGCCAGAAAAAAGCCCGCGGAGCGTTAACAGCCCTTTTACCGCCGAACTCCAAATCTAGGCCTAAGTGTTTATTTCCCAATACATAAATTATAGTGGTTATTTGCCTCTGTATAGTGCCTGTATTTTTTCTGCTATTACTGGAGCATACTGGAACTGTCCCTACATTTGTTGTTGGTCCCACAGTTCACTTATATACTCAATTTTAAGTGTATTTTATGTAATTTTATAACTGAATCAATTCAGCCCAGATTTGCATTTCATGTATTGATCTCCTTATGCATGCTAAACAAATTTATGCTGCTCTTACCGCTAAAGGAATCTGTCCTCCCTCTGTTTTTACAGTACAAACAGTAATTCTGTGCACTCAAAATGTTTGAGATGTTGGAGGCCATGCCCCCTCCAAGTAAGTGCAAATGAGTCTCTGACAAGTAACCTACAGTTGTTTTTTCTAACTGTTCTGATTCTCAAAGGATCAGATAGATCAGCTATACAAATATTTTCAGACTCAGATTTTAACACCTCAGATCTGTCTTTTGAAGACAAAGTAGTTTTAGATGATAAGGAATTCGTTGCTGATCAAAATCCTCCTCTTTGTTTATCAGCTGACATAGCTTCGAATTCTAGACTTTGATCTCTTCTCTTCTTTTTTTTTCCCCCAAAAGCTTTATTAAAGGGACAGTCTACAATAGAATTTTTATTGTTTTAAAAGATAGATAATCCCTTTATTACCCATTCCCCAGTTTTGCATAACCAACACAGTTATAATAATAAACGTTTTACCTCTGTGATTACCTTGTATCTAAGAACCTTCTTCCAGACCCCTGATCAAATGACTGACCGTTTATTATCGATTGTCTTGCATTTAGCATTGTGTTGTGCTAAATCTTAAATGCTAAATCTTAAATAACTTTCTATGCCTGAACACAGTGTTATCTATACGGCCCACGTGTACTTTCTGTCTCTTTGTGTTGAAAAACAATTTAAAAAGCATCTGATAAGAGGCAGCCCTCAAGGGCTTAGAAATTAGCATATTAGTCTTCCTAGGTTTTGTTTCAACTAAGAATACCAAGAGAAAAAAGCAAATTTGATGATAAAAGTAAATTGGAAAGTTTATTAAAATTACAAGTCCTATCTGAATAATGAAAGTTTAATATTGACTAGACTGTCCCTTTAAATGCAAGTAAATATAATGAACAGTTACACAAACAATGTGATTGTAGGATAAAGAGAGTTACATTTGTGCAATGTCAAACTAGTTAAAGGGACAGTCTAGTCAAAATTAAACTTTCATTATTCAGATAGAACTTGTAATTTTAATCAACTTTCCAATGTACTTTTATCATCAAATTTGCTTTGTTCATTTTGTATTCTTATTTGAAACAAAACCTAGGTAGGTTCATATGTTAATTTCTAAGCCCTTGAGTGCTGCCTCTTATCAAATGTTTTTTAAATTCCTTTTCACAACAAGAGACTGATAAGTTCATGTGGGTCATATAGATAACACTGTGTTAATGCGCAAGGAGTTATTTAAGAGTTAGCACAAGACAATACCAAATGCAAGTCAATAGATAATACACAGTCATGTGATCAGGGGGCTGAAAGAAGGTTCTTGGATACAAGGTAATCAGAGGTAAAAAGTATATTAAAATAACTGTGTTGGTTATGCAAAATTGGGGAATGGGTAATAAAGGTATCATCTATCTTTGAAAACAATAAAAAATCTATTGTAGACTGTCCCTTTAACGTTGATGGAGGCGCAAGAGGGTAAAGGTAAAAGTTATAGTGTCCAAATGCAGTTGCTGCATATTTTACAGTGATGACAAGTCCGTATGTGTCTCTCTCAGGATAGTTTGCTGAGTATAACAAAGACATACAATACATAGTACTAGTTATTTGCTAGACATAAATGTAGATAAAATCTGGTGGGTGAAGGTTGTAAGTCTGGCCTCCCTTTTCTCCTTGATATTTAGATTTAGCTGTTCAGGGAGGTCTCTATGCTACAACTTGTCCAAAGTTGGGGAATTTGCGTAATGGGGTAGTTATTAGCTATATGAGTCTTAATCTACATTGGTTTCACGCTTCCAACATGTACTCATGTATATCTATGGTCTCCTTCTGCATGTGGTGGTATTTCTCAAGGTGTAGCAATGTGTCTACCTGTTTCCATTCATCTACAGTTGGGGCTGATTGAGTTTTCCAATGTTTAGGTATTAAGAGTTTAGCGCTGTTTAGCATAATTAGCATCAGAGCTCTGTGGGCTTTGTTTTCAATTTTGGGGAGGGGGAGGTATAAAAGGGTTTTGGGATCATTATATAGGGTTTTCCCTATTTTTCTCGTGATGTGTGTAAGGATCTCTATCCAGAATGTATCTAGTTTGGAACAATCTCTTCATATATGTGTGGGGGGTTCCGTCTCCACCGCAAATTCTCCAGCATTTCCCAGTGGCCATTTTGTATATGTGTTGTAATCTGCTAGGAGTGAGATACCACCTGGAGAGGAATTTGTAACTGGATTCCTGTACTCTAGCAGATATGGAGGCCTTCTTGGTGACCATGAAGGCTGTCTGCCAATCCTGGAATGCAATTTCTGTATGTAATTCCTTTTCCCATGCTTTAATATATGTGGAAAGTGTGTGTGGCACTTCCATTAATGAAAGTTTGTACAGAATTGATATAGCATGTTTCGTAGGTGAGTCCCAGACGCATAGGAATTCAAAGGGTGTCAGTTGTCTTGTGAAGTGCTTTTTGTGTCGGTGGGTGTTCAGGAAATGATTTAATTGAGCATATGAGTACCAGTTTATATATCTGCTGGTAATAGTTTCTTGTATGTCACTTAACGGCTTAAGTTTTTTTGTCTTTTGTGAGGGTGAGAAATATTCTGTCTTTGATATGTACCTGTTGATCTTGTTGCATATGTTTAAGGTTCCACGGTAGTGTAGGGTTATTGCATATGTCAGACGAGGTGTTTAGAATCTTATCCCAGTTACAGTAGAAGTCCAGAAGCAATGGGTAAAGCGAAGTGGCCTTGGGTCTGTGTTTCGCACTGAGCCAGGCTGTCATCCCTGCATTATTTGTTTCCAGTATGGCACAGTCTCATTGGACCCACTCCTTGTTTGGATCATTTTGGTACCAATCTAGGAGTCTTTGTAAAGTTTTTGCCTGTTTGTATGCCATAATATTTGGTATCCCCAGACCCCCTCTAGCTCTAGGGAGGTAGAGCATGCTTTTAGCTACCCTGGGTTTAATATTTTTCCAGATGTATTGTTCTATGAGTGTTTGGAGTTTGTGTAAATAGTTTATTGGAAGTGGAATGGGGGTAGTTTGCACTAAATATAACAGTCTAGGTAAGATTTTCATTTTTATGGCGTTGATCCATTCCAGCCAAGAAATTGATTTATTTCTCCAGCTAGAAAGGTCTGCCACTATGCTGTTTTCTAGGCTTTATAGTTGGTTTGAAAAATCATTTGGGGGTCTGGAGATGAATAGATCCCAAGGTATTTCATCTTAGAGTGCTGTCTTTTTAATGGGCAAAGTTAGAGCATCAAGGGCAGGTCGTTTGAGTCGTACGTGATGTTCAGTATTTCAGATTTTGATAAGTTTAGGTGAAAATTAGAGACCTTCCCATATTCCTTGAATATGTCTAGGGATCTTAGAATTGAGGTGTCTTTGTTAGTGAGTGTGAGCAAAATGCCATCTGCATATAGAGCCAGTTTTTGTTCGAGGTTCCCTGTGTCTAACCATGTAACCTGTTTATCATTGTGTATTTTTTGGGTGAGTGCTTTAATGGTGAGTGCAAAAAGGATTGGCGATAGTTGGCATCCCTGTCGTGTCCCATTCTGGATAGGGAATTTGTTGGAGAGAAGGCCGTTCACCTTAACCTGGGCTGAAGGCATGCGATACAATGAAAACATTTAGTTTATGAAAGTGTTGCCGAATTTCATTTGGCTCAAAGTTGCTCTTAGAAATGCCAATGTACCCTATAAAAGGCCTTTTCTGCGTCTGTGGAGACGAAGGCCATTGGAATGTTTTGTTGCTGGGCATGTGAGATTAATTGTAGTGCTTTCAAAGTGTTATCTCTTGCCTCTCTTCTAGGCACAAAACCCACTTAATTTGGTTGTTTCAATTTTGGGAGGATTTTATTAATTCTGGCAGCCAGTATTTTGGCATATATCTTGATGTCAGAATTGAGTAATGAAATGGGGCGGAAATTTTCAGATCTTTCAGGGTTCTTCCGCTGTTTGGGGAGTACCGTGATATGGGCTTCGAGCATTTGGTCTGTGAAACCTCCTTCTGCCAGTAGTGAATTAAAGTATTTAGTTGTCTGCGTCTAAGGGCATTTGCCAAAGAGGAGCTTGCCTTATCATTTATATTAAAGTATTTCTGTTTTAAAAAGGTGGTTTTACATTGGTATTCTTTTAAGAGGTGATTGTGAAGATTTTTCCTGGTTTGTGTTAGGGACTTTAGGACACTGGTGGAGGATGGGTTTTTCTTGTGCTCCGTTTTTCAGAACCTAATCTGTGCAAAGGTAGACTTTAGGTATTGTCTGTTGTTCTTCAGTTCCCTAGCTTTGTGTTTAATAAATTCTCCTCTTACTAAGCATTTATGCGGTTCCCACAATGTGGTAAAGGGGACGCCGTCAGTTGCGTTTTCCCTGAAGTAGTGTCCCAGTGTGTTATTTATTTCAGCCTTAATTTAGGGGTTGTCAAGGGTGTGTTCATCAGTTTCCAAATGTGTGGCAAAGCAGGGGCATTTGGCCACTCTATTTTGCACAGCACTGGAGCATGGTCATACCATGTGGTTGGTAGAATCTTAGAGTCGCTAATCATCGACAGTCCAATATGGTCAGTCAGAAGGTAGTCAATTCTGGTGTATATTTGGTGCCGGTGTGAGTAGAATGTATACTCTTGGGAGTTGGGATTCATGGTTCTCCATGTGTCGTGTAATTTTAAGAGTTTTAGTTGAGTGTTTGCTGCTTTAATAATTCTCTTCGGTGTGCTGAAATTGCCAATAGAGGTGTCCATGGAGGGATCTAGAGGAAGATTTAGATCCCCACATTAAAATAATGTGCCTCTTGAGTGCTCCAATAGTTTATAACATATTTGTTTGAGAAATATGTGTTGATCTTGATTCGGAAGATAGATGTTTGCTAATGTCAATAAGTTGTCATAAAGTAGGCCAGTGACTATTATGTATCTTCCATGTACATCTTTTTCTATGTGAGTGGGCCGAAATCTAATTGTGTTGCTAAGAAGGATACCCACTCCACCCTTTTTTGAATCCCCTGATGCTAGGAATGAAGTTCTATATCTGTTGCTGATTAGTTTTGGTTCCCGCCCTTTTTTTAAATGTGTCTCTTGTACAAAGATGATATCCCCTGAATCTTTATATAACTGTTTGAAAGCTATAGATCTCTTTTCAGAGCTGTTCAAGCCTTTGGCAATAATCGTGATCAGTGTGAGTGGGCGTGACTGGGGTAGAGGTTTGGTAGCCATAGATATATTGTAGATTTGGTAGAGATATTGATGTTAGTTTGAGGGTTGTAGTAGTTATTAAAAAAGGTCTGAAAATCTAAAATAATGGGGAAAGGGGGTGTTTGTGATGTTGCCTCCAAGTGTGTAGCTTTTACTGCAATGCAGTAGTCAAATGTGTATCAAGCTAGCAAACAAAGTACAAAATATTAAGAATTGCAATAGAAATTAAACTAAAACTGTACCACTTATTTTACTAATATGGTGCGAAGTGAATACAGTCACTAGCAATAAGAAAACAAGTGATAAGATACTGTAAAAATGAGTGAAGTATACCCACCCCCGAACCCCTATCTGAAACATACATAAATATAACATACGACCTGTGGCCTTGTGAAGTTGTCCCATCATGTAGGTAGATATAGGCAGTCAATTACTGTCCCCAGTGTCTGGGGTAGAGGTTTGGTGCACTCAGCTGTGGGGATGCATTCTCTCCAGATGGTTCTTCTGGTGCTGGGTCTACTCTGTCTGGAAGTGTGGAAAGATCTCTTGGTGCAGGCGGCTTGGATCCTGGCGGTGTGATGGATATCCTCAGTGCTTCGCAGAAGTGAGGCAGGTCTCCACCAGATTTGTATACAGCGGTGGTGTCTCCTCTGGTTGCTACTGTGCTCACAGGAAAGCCCCATCTATATACAATTTTGTGGTCTCGTAGAGTTTAGGTGATGCAATGGAGGTCTCTCCTCTTTTGGAGAGTTGTTGGACTCAAGTCTGCAAAGATCTGTATGCAATTGCCAGCATGTTTGATATTTTGCTTTTGTCTGGAATGTTTCTGTATCTCCTCTGTCTTTAAAGTGTAGTAGTTTTACTAACACATCTTGTGGAGGTGCTTGTGGTGGTGGTTTTGCCCTTAGGGCTCGGTGGGCTCTTTCAATAATCATTTCCGATGCGCTTTTATCTCCCTTAACTGTCCTGAAAAGGTCCTGTAGGTAGCCCTCCAGAGCCACTGGTTGAATGGTTTCAGGGATACCTCTGATACGGAGATTATTTCTTCTTCCTCTATTGTCCAAGTCATCTACCTTCTCTAAAAGGTGGTGAATTGTTTCATCTTGATCATATAATAAACGAGATAGGTGTTGGATGTCATTGTAGGTGGTATTTTGATTTTTCTTCATAAACGGGGAGAGTCCACAGCTGCATTCATTACTTTTGGGAATTCAGAACCTGGCCACCAGGAGGAGGCAAAGACACCCCAGCCAAAGGCTTAAAAATACCTCCCCCACTTACCTCATCCCCCAGTCATTCTTTGCCTTTCGTCACAGGAGGTTGGAAGAGTGTCAGAAGATTTAAGATAGTCTCTTATGGAGGGTAGTACTCTTCGAATTGGGACTGGAGTTTTAAGTAATCCTGTCAGCCTCTCAGTGAGAGCATGGATGAATGTTAAAGTCTGGAGATGCAGGGAGAGTCTTTCTGCGAAACCATCCCAACTCATGTTAACAGCTCCTTATCAATCAGTGTTGACGAGTTTCACTGCCTGCTTTCTTCACTCAAGTCCATGTCAGAAGCGAGGCTATTATCTGTCACACATGAAGGGCCGTGTTCCTGTTCCAAGGCGTAGATTCCGGTAAGATCGTTTCATTTTACTTTGATGATGTGAATGCAATGTAAACAAAGAAGTCAGGGTCTCAGTGGGACTCCTTTATCTTTATGTAATAATGGATTAATATCTCCTGAGGGGGGTTATTGAACAGGGGGGACTTTAATCATGTTTATGTGATTCTGTCTGCTAATGTGTAGGGAAAATTGGGTTTGTGGCTATATCAGAACATAAGGGCCTTTTTGTCAGGCTGCGCGGCCCTGGTGGCCTTGGCACGCTTTTTTCTGTGATTAGACGTGGTCACGTTCTGTTCTCCATTTCCATATTCCTGACCGTGTGGCGACGGAGAGAATCTGTTTGCTAGTTGTCTGAGTCACAGGAGGTGGTGAGTGCCCCAGCCATTGGGGGGTGTAAGGTGCCGTTTTTATTTTTTTCTATCCATAATTATCTATCACCAAGTTATGGAGGATTCTGATTTTTTGGAGACGGATGTCTCTGATTCAGATTCTACTTCTTGCGAAGAGTATAAAATGGCCCAGGTAATCCATGTCCATCAGTTATGTTCCGAATGCCGCTTTTAAAGTGCTCTCTTCTCCCGGAACAGGGAACTTAGAGTCCATCTAGCCATCCGCCCCTGGGGATCCCATATCCCGTGAGGCACGTCCCCTTGAACCTTCCTTGGCTACGCAAGCAGGTGTCCCTAATGCAGTTACCCCTTCTCCGGAAGGCGGCTTGTTTCCTCAAGAGGTTATGGCGCGGTTCTGCATGGCTATATCTATGGCATTGGTGCATTTACATCTTCCAGAGAGGGAGGTGTTGCTGAGATACTGTCCGTGTTCTGCTAACCAGGGCTTGTCAGACGTGGGATCGTCTGGGTCATGTCAGCCATCTGGGGAAGGGGATTTCCTCTGAAGCTTCAGGGGTCCAACCCTCGAGGCCAGGTTTGTCACTTGTCCCGGTGGAGGTAAGTTTTGCAGTTAATCTCTTTATCGTCTCCAATTTCCTTTTTTTTGGGGGGTATCTTATTCCAGTTCTGAGCTTTGAAGGAATGGGGTCTCTGATTGGCTGGTCCTGTTAGTGTACCCATTCTTCTTGGGCGTTCACCTGCGGGTGCTGCCTTCTTTTTCTTTGATCCGGTTAGGATGTGTTTTATTTCTTTTGGAAGCTCATGTCTGTTATAATTTTTCCGTTGGGAAACATTTCTTCTCTGGAATTTGATACTGGCGATTTTGTGGTCGCTTGAGCACTTCCGCGGAAGTCGCATGTTAAGGTTTCAGTACATTGTTATGTCCTTAGTTTTGTCAATGATTTTTCTGTGGCCTAGGTCAGTTTTGAATGCCCTATGTAGCAGGCTGGTCCTGGTCGGGTGCTAATCTCTGTTCCTTATGGCTTATATCATCCACGTGGTGCCGGGGGAACTGGCTGCCTGGTTGGAGTTAGTTTTCTCTTTGGGTCCTCTTCAGATCGAATTATGCTTTTGCTAGAATGTTCGTGAAGTGGAACTTTCATGAGCTTCAATAAATTTTTGAGGCTCTGCCCATACAGGGCTACATATGGAGAGGAGACTTTCCGTTCCCAGACGACAGGCTGGTTCTCGTCTCTTCTTTTAAGTGGGAGCATCAGACTAGCTGTTCCTTACAGCGAGTACCCTTTCACTGATGGGTTACAAATAGCCTCGTCTAAATTGTGATTTGCAGGCGACTGAAGGATTGCAATCAGTCCTCACTATCCTGTTCCTATTTGTTGGTGAGGGGCCAGAGTGGATTCTGCTAAGGATTGCTCTGGGTAATGTTCCTTGTCTTCTCTTTAAAGTCTTCTTTGGAATTGTCCTTTTGGATCTGTTTTCCTTGATGAGAGTATCTCTTCCTTTGGGTTGAGGCTGATTGGGCCTTTTTTTGTCTCCTTTCCTTGGGGTGTGCCTTTGGTAAGCTGTTTCAGGAAGTAGGATCTTTTGGGTTTTTCTACTTCCGGGATTCCATCTGCTCCCATGTTTTTGGAGTTTGCAGATTTGAGTGTTCTCTTTTTTACTGTTTTTAACCCTGCGTAGACGTTTTGGGTTTTTACCCATCTGGGGTTAGAATGTTAGTTCATTCGTTATTCCTCGAACTGTAAGGGCTTCCAGGAGAAGGATCCTGAGAGGATCTTGGAAACTATGGTCCTATTTTCAAATCATAATATCTGGGGTTGAGCTCTGTTCTCTTTACGTTCCCTTAGTCTTTGGACTAAGTGCTGTTGTTCCTAGTGCCTTAGGGTCAACCAGAGTGGCTGTGTGGCTCTCAACTTTGCCTAGCACCCTTTTTAATTCGGGAGTTGTTTCCCGTTGTGGGTTTTTTAAGCACTCTGTCTGGGACTCTTACATGAGAGGTAAGTGTTCAAGGTGCCTTGGATATAACTGTGATGCATCGCCTGGGGTGCGAAGTCTGTTCGGGAGGGGTAACCCGATGGTTCCTCAGGGGGTAGTACGTTTGTAAGCCGACTTCGAGTTCTGGGTGTCTGGGTTTATTTGTCCTGGTCCTTGTCTTTGACTGGACTTTTTGGAGTTCTGTTCCAGATACCTTAGAGTGGTTCGGAACGGCCCTGGTCCCAGTTCCAGAACATCTTGGGTTCTTACCGGCGCATATTTTTCTCTTCTTAGAGAATTAGTCTTCTACTGGCCCGGCCATAGTGGCTGGATGTTTCTGTCATTCGGTGCTTGACCTGTTGAGTCTGCCTACAGCTTTACGCTCCATGCCTGTGTGCTGTGCTGGTGCGCGGCGGCCCTGTGCTGGTTTTGTTTTCCCTCCTTGGGGTGGATTTGGAGGGTGTTCCACCATGGCTTAGTGGCAGTCTTTGCTTCCTTGAAACCTGAAGGTCAAAAGTTTAAATACAGCTGTGGCTGTAATTTCATGATGCTGGTTCTGCAAATATCCTTGCCTAAGGCATCTTTATCCATAGTATCCAACTGGTGATGGGAGGTACTTTTCTTCAGTGTGGTTTTCCCCCCTGCCTTGAGTGCAGGATGTCAGAGTGAAGGGATGAATTTGTTGTGACATGCCATCTATGTACTTTTCAGTGGAGAGTCTCTCTTTGGGAGTACCCTTAGTCTTTAGGAAGGGGGCTGCGTCTGGGTCCTGGACCCAAGCTTTTTGGGGGGGCTGGTTCCCTCCTTTTTCCTTCCTGGAAGTCTTGAGGATCGGGGAATTGTACTTCCTTTGTCCTTTTGGGCATTATCAGTCACTTTTGGTGCTGGGTCCGTTGCCATGAGCGAGGGTCAGGGATCTGTCGGATCTATTGGTCTTTGGCCACGTATCCTAATTTGATATTGTTAGCCTTCTTTAACAGGAGGCTTTGCGGTATATCCTTCTTGGCAGGTAGTTTCTCTACTGTTTTTCTGGGTTCTGGTCTCTTATTTCTGGTCCTTTTTGGGAAGGAGTTGTTCTGCACTCTTGGAGTCCTCCTTCTTTGAGGATGGTCCTGTGCAGTTTAATGCCTATGGTTGGCGACTTAGGCCGCTAAGCCCTCCGTTGCTGCAGGACGCCTGTGATTTATTCCAGATATTCTGATACTGTTTGTTTCAGCGGCTTCCGGGAAAGTTTTGTCTTTGGTTGTTCTTTCCTAGGTGCGAGTTGGCACTCTGCGTAGGGGAGGGGTTTTCCTTCTCCCTTTCAGTCTCAGGGCATTAATTAATCCTTGTTTCTCCTGTTAAGTGTAGTCAGTCCACGGGTCATCCATTACTTATGGGATTATATCTCCTCCCTAACAGGAAGTGCAAGAGGATCACCCAAGCAGAGCTGCTATATAGCTCCTCCCCTCTACGTCATACCCTGTCATTCTCTTGCACCTAACTAATAGATAGGACGTTTTGAGAGGACTGTGGTTATTAAAATTAGTTTTTATATCTTCAATCAAAAGTTTGTTATTTTAAACAGCACCGGAGTGTGTTGTTTTTTCTCAGGCAGCATTAGAAGAAGAATCTACCTAAGTTTATGTATGATCTTAGCGGTCGTAACTAAGATCCATTTGCTGTTCTCGGCCATTCTGAGGAGTGAGGTAACTTCAGAACAGGGGACAGCGGGCAGGGTTCACCTGCAAGGAGGTATGTTGCAGTATATTATTTTCTAGGAATGGAATTGACTAAGAAAATACTGCTAATACCCATATAATGTAAGTGCAGCCTTAAATGCAGTAGTAGCGACTGGTATCAGGCTGATATGTATGTATGTTACACTGAGGTATTTCTGGGGAATGGAACTTCACTAAGAAAATACTGTATACATTTAACTTATATTTGAGCCCCCACTGCAGTGAAAGCGACTAGCAGCAGGCTTATTAGTATCATTTCATAATTTTATTTTAAAACGTTTTTCTGGCATGTTAATCGTTTTTCTCTGAGGTACTTGGTGATAAAAATTTTTGGGCATTATTTTTCCACATGGCTGTCGTTTATTTATGAATAAATTCAGTTTACTGAGCTTCCCCACTGTTATAATATGAGTGGGAGGGGCCTATTTTGGCGCTTTCTTGCGCAGTAAGAATTCACTCACAGTCTTCCTATTCCTTCCTCCATGATCCAGGACGTCTCTACAGAGCCCAGGGGTCTCCAAAACTAGTTTTGAGGGAGGTAATCACTCACAGCAGACCTGTGAGACTGTGCTTTTGACTGTGATAAAACGTTTTATATTCTGTTATCCGTTTTTTGGGTATTAAGGGGTTAATCATCCATTTGCTGGTGGGTGCAATCCTTTGCTAACTTATTGCATTTATTGTGAAAATTTGGTTGCTATAACAAATTTGGTTCATTGTAATTCAACTGTGACAGTTTATTGGTGTTTTTTAAAGGCACAGTAACGTTTTTTATATTGCTTGTAAATTTATTTCAAAAGTATTTTCCAAGCTTGCTAGTTTCATTGCTAGTCTGTTAAACATGTCTGACACAGAGGAAACTCTTTGTACAATATGTTTAAAGGCCAATGTGGAGCCCAATAGAAATTTGTGTACTAATTGCATTGATGCTACTTTAAATAAAAGTGTACATGTAAAGAAAATTTCACCAGACAACGAGGGGGAAGTTATGCCGACTAACTCTCCTCACGTGTCAGTACCTTCATCTCCCGCTCGGGAGGTGCGTGATATTGTGGCGCCAAGTACATCAGGGCGGCCCATACAAATCACTTTGCAAGACATGGCTAATGTTATGACTGAAGTATTATCTAAATTGCCAGAAATTAGGGGTAAACGCGACCACTCTGGGGTGAGTTCCGATGCCGTAGTACTTAATTAAACTTACGGCTAAGAATTCAGGATTCACCATTCAAGCGCGCAGAGCGCTGTGGCTTAAATCTTGGTCAGCCGATGTGACCTCTAAATCTAAATTGCTTAACATACCTTTCAAAGGGCAGACATTATTCGGGCCCGGTTTGAAAGAAATTATCGCTGACATTACTGGAGGTAAGGGTCATGCCCTGCCTCAAGACAGAGCCAAACCAAGGGCTAGACAGTCTAATTTTCGTGCCTTTCGTAACTTCAAGGCAGGAGCAGCATCAACTTCCTCAGCTCCAAAGCTGGAAGGAACTGTTGCTCGCTACAGACAGGGCTGGAAACCTAACCAGTCCTGGAACAAGGGCAAGCAGGCCAGAAAACCTGCTGCTACCCCTAAGACAGCATGAAGTGAGGGCCCCCGATCCGGAAACGGATCTAGTGGGGGGCAGACTTTCTCTCTTCGCCCAGGCTTGGGCAAGAGATGTCCAGGATCCCTGGGCGTTAGAGATCATATCTCAGGGATATCTTCTGGACTTCAAAGCTTCTCCTCCAAAAGGGAGATTTCATCTTTCAAGGCTGTCAGCAAACCAGCTAAAGAGAGAAGCGTTTCTATGCTGTGTACAAGACCTTTTACTAATGGGAGTGATCCATCCAGTTCCGCGGTCGGAACACGGACAAGGGTTTTACTCAAATCTGTTTGTGGTTCCCAAAAAAGAGGGAACTTTCAGGCCAATCTTGGACTTAAAGATCCTAAACAAATTCCTAAGAGTTCCATCGTTCAAAATGGAAACTATTCGGACAATCTTACCTATGATCCAAAGGGGTCAATACATGACCACAGTGGATTTAAAGGATGCCTACCTTCACATACCGATTCACAAGGATCATTATCGGTACCTAAGGTTTGCCTTCCTAGACAGGCATTACCAATTTGTAGCTCTTCCCTTCGGGTTAGCCACGGCTCCAAGAATCTTTACAAAGGTTCTGGGCTCTCTTCTGGCGGTACTAAGACCGCGAGGAATTTCGGTAGCTCCGTACCTAGACGACATTCTGATACAAGCGTCAAGTTTCCAGACTGCCAAGTCTCATACAGAGTTGGTTCTGGCATTTCTAAGGTCGCATGGGTGGAAGGTGAACGTAGAAAAGAGTTCTCTGTTGCCACTCACAAGAGTTCCCTTCTTGGGGACTCTTATAGATTCTGTAGAAATGAAAATTTACCTGACAGAAGACAGGTTAACAAAACTTCTAAATGCTTGCCGTGTCCTTCATTCCATTCAACACCCGTCAGTGGCTCAATGCATGGAGGTAATCGGCTTAATGGTAGCGGCAATGGACATAGTACCTTTTGCACGCCTGCATCTCAGACCACTACAATTGTGCATGCTAAGTCAGTGGAATGTGGATTACTCAGATTTGTCCCCTATGCTGAATCTGGATCAAGAGACCAGAGATTCTCTTCTATGGTGGCTTTCTCGGCCACATCTGTCCAGGGGGATGCCCTTCAGCAGGCCAGACTGGACAATTGTAACAACAGACGCCAGCCTACTAGGTTGGGGCGCTGTCTGGAATTCCCTGAAGGCTCAGGGATCATGGACTCAGGAGGAGAGTCTCCTTCCAATAAACATTCTGGAATTGAGAGCAGTTTTCAATGCTCTTCTGGCTTGGCCTCAGCTAGCAACTCTGAGGTTCATCAGGTTCCAGTCGGACAACATCACGACTGTGGCTTACATCAACCATCAGGGAGGGACAAGGAGTTCCCTAGCGATGATGGAAGTCTCAAAGATAATTCGCTGGGCAGAGTCTCACTCTTGCCACCTGTCAGCGATCCACATCCCAGGCGTGGAGAACTGGGAGGCGGATTTCCTAAGTCGCCAGACTTTTCATCCGGGGGAGTGGGAACTTCACCCGGAGGTATTTGCACAACTGATTCGGCGTTGGGGCAAACCAGATCTGGATCTCATGGCGTCTCGCCAGAACGCCAAGCTTCCTTGTTACGGATCAAGATCCAGGGACCCGGAAGCGGTTCTGATAGATGCTCTGACAGCACCCTGGGTCTTCAACATGGCTTATGTGTTTCCACCCTTCCCGATACTTCCTCGACTGATTGCCAGGATCAAACAGGAGAGAGCATCGGTGATTCTAATAGCGCCTGCATGGCCACGCAGGACCTGGTATGCAGATCTAGTGGACATGTCGTCCTGTCCACCATGGTCTCTGCCTCTGAGACAGGACCTTCTGGTTCAGGGTCCTTTCAAACATCCAAATCTAATTTCTCTGAGGCTGACTGCTTGGAGATTGAACGCTTGATTCTATCAAAGCGTGGATTCTCGGAGTCAGTGATTGATACCTTAATACAGGCTAGGAAACCTGTTACCAGGAAAATTTACCATAAAATATGGCGTAAATACGACTTCCGGTAGGCGGGCTCACCAGGCAGTCGCATCTCAACAGAGCTCCGTAAACTGAAGTTACGGTTTAGCCTAACAAACCTCTAATACCTGCCTAGCCCCACACTTTCAAACATTGTCGGGTAGCAAGAAGCTTCGCCGACCTGTATCACCAGTGTGCAGATCGCTACATCGGATCTAGCGACCGGGAGACCTGGAAAAGATAAAGCGCCACACTTACGCGCACCGCCATATTGGCTCTACCCCCATCATACTGGGATCACTCTGGGACACAGAGTATTAACTACGCCTGCAGGCTTACCCTCATACTGCTCAGGTAATCACGAGCTAGACCTTTAAAGGGGACTTATACTATAAATCAGCCTCAGTGATAGAGCAGGAGACACTCCATACATAGAAGTGAACTTTGATCAGTGGGGAGAGTTTTCAGGGGGGAGGCCTGGAAGAAAGGCTTACACAACCTCCACGGAGCTATCCAAAGAGAGTGGGGGATAATTAAAAAGAGCTGGGAAACTAACACAAGAGTGAACATATCAGAGAAAAAAGGAAAATAGACGCAGAGACTTTTAATGTTTTAAACCCGCACCGCAACACACTCAGAGTGGCTTGAGTTAACGGCACCCACGTGGCAGACGCTTATTGCTGGTGGCAGAGAAATTCACACGCCACTGTTCCCCTACACCAAGAGCAGACAAATCGCCACCAAGGCGACAATCCACATTTTATTGGGAGCGCTGAAGGTGGAGGATAAAGGAAAACTTATATTAAAGGGACATTAAATCCTGCCTTTAGGGGGGAATTAAAAGATATTACAGTCTTAAGAGTAAATAACTTTCCTCTCCTACTTCTTAACAGCTTGGTCTCTCCCCACCTCTTTAGAAAAGAAAAGAGAAAGAACAAAGCCGTTTAATCAGCTAACTGTCCCCATAGCCTCCACAACGCAACGCACAACGCAGTGTGCAACTAAACACGCACAGAGACACACCAAAGTGTTAATAAAACCCTAAATTTCGATGAAAGTTGATAAATTTTTTCACAAACTCTCCACGCCTGCAGTCACAGACATGTCACACAGGACAAAGAACGCCGAAAATAAAAAACAGCTAAAACACCCTGCAGAGATCCATGCAGAAATGTCAGATACATTGGATCAGGGGGCACCCACAGGACTAGATCATAATGCTTTGCTGCAGGAATTAAAGTCATTCTTCCTCCCCAAAATGGACTCCCTGCAAACGGGAGTTGATACACTTACATGCGAGGTACGTCAATTTGCCTCCAGAATAAATGCAGCTGAAACTCGCATCTCCGATGTAGAAGACAGACAAGTGACAGCGGATGCAACAATTAAACAACTAGTAAAGAAATCACAACTGCTTCAGGAGCGTGTTGATGACTTGGAGAACAGGAGTAGGCGCAACAACCTACGGCTAGTTGGGGTCCCAGAACGCATCAAAGGTAAAGACCTCTTAGAATTTACGGCGTTAACCTTTCCTAAGCTCCTTGGCATCCACCCTGATATATTGCCAATAGATGTAGAGAGAGCGCACCGCATAGGCCCGGAGAGAGGCCTTGATCAAGCCAAAGACAAACCCAGACAGGTTATATTTAAATGCCTAAATTTCCAGGAGAAAATCAAAATCCTAAGGGCCTATAGGGCCCGCAAAGAAATTCTTTATGAAGATTCAAAACTTCTTCTATTTCAAGATTACTCCATGGAGGTAACCAAGCAGAGAAAAGAGTTTGCTCCACTGTGCTCTCAGCTTCACGAGCAAGGGAGACAGGTAGCCTTACTGTTCCCGGCTAAACTGAGATTGCAAACATCGCATGGAGTCAAATTCTTCCACTCACCACAAGTTCTGAAGAGTTATCTAGCTACAGAACAGGGTCAACACTCAGAAGGAAGATGACATCACAGCTTACTACTACTCTCCCTGCTCTAGGAGCAGTTGACAGCTTTACGAAAATCACTAAAGTTTTTTTTTTGAATGGCTATACAGGACTGGTTAAGTCATGGTTGCTGGGAAGATGGAGGCCTTTGGGCCACGAAGGTGGACTGGTATAGAGGGGGATTATCCCAGACCCCCAGGGTAAAGTTGTTCCACTTTGTAATGTATCACAGTTATATGTTATGTTTTTCACCGATCATATTTTTAATAATTATTGGTTGCAATGTTTTCAATTGTTCTCTAAGAACATGGCAGCTATATTTAACTGTTGTTGTGAAGAGCAAAATGACTACTACAAGCTGGGTTAATATGTTTATATTAATGTTTAGATATGCCATTTTATGTTTTTTATGCAATTCTGAATGTTTACTGACAGGAAACCACATACACAGAGACCTTTCTCACTTAGGCGGGGGGAACCAACTGGAAAACACAATTTTAAAGCTGACTAAGAAAGACACACAGAGGGGTTGGGGGAAGCGGGGGAGATACCGGCCGGGGAATCTAGACATCCTTGGTCGGCAGAGATGGGGAAATCCTAAGCATCCCAACATCACTAATATCCTAGGCTACACAGTTTTTAAACAGACACAGACCCTCTGTATAACTAACTGAAACAAACTTTCACCTACCTATTCTGGCAGGGAAACAGCTATGAGACAGATACTGAAAGGAAAGATGACACCAAGGAAAGCAAAGCACATAGCAAGCGGAGGGACAACACATCTACACCTCTTAATGGCTCAGTTGAAGGGAAGCTTGAACATATCATTACAGCTAAAACTCCAGGGCTTACATAGATTCCCCAGCTCTGTCAAAGCTACAGTCAGTATAACATACAGGAAAGACAGTCCAACACTGAAAGTCACCACAAGGTTCAGACAGAGAAGAGTTTTTGCATCACTCAATCAAATGTGGTATAGCGATGTTTGTATTATGAGATGTTCTGTCAACCTGTTTTTCACACTGTTTGATAAGAGTTTGAACCCTCCGACCTTCCTTTGCCCTCGCCCCTCCTTACTCCCGAGTGCCCCCCCCCTCCCCCCTTCTTCCTTTTTTTTTTTTTTTTTTCTCCTAATTCTTCTTGCACACTGCATACTACACACTTGCACGTATGCCACTTAGAATAGTAACATGGAACGTGGGAGGCCTCAACACACCAATTAAACGCAAGGCAGTCCTTAACCACCTTAGGAAAATAAACACCGATGTCGCAATGCTTCAAGAGACACATTTACTAGACATAGAGCACCAAAAATTACAAAGGGAATGGATAGGACACGTGGTCTTTTTGTCGCACACTAGGGCCAGTAGAGGATTAGCTATAGCATTTGGGAAAAGAGTGAAGGTCGATATTAAACACACCTATTTAGATTCTAGCGATAGATACATGATAGTGGAAGCGACAGTAGACTCTATAGACTATGTATTCTGTAACTTATATGCACCCAACCACAGAGATTTAGGATTTTGGAAAGAACTAATCAAAAATCTAGCACCGTATATAGGATCCAAGCTGATAGTGGGGGGGATTTTAATATCTCCCCTACACACACTCTGGACAGGCAATGGTTAGAGACTCTTAGAGTTAGAGATCCCCCAAAAAACTATAAAGCAAAATATGAATCGAAAATATTTAAAATGTTTGAATCAGATATCAATACCTGTGATATTTGGAGATTGTACAACCCGGAAGGTAAGGAATATACATGTCTTTCGAAAGCCAAACACACCCTATCACGAATAGATATACTGTTAGTTGACAATAAGTTAGCTGAACAGGTGCAAGACTGCAAAATACATGAGATATTAATTTCAGACCATGCGCCAGTAGAGCTGACACTGGGTTCTACAGAACGCTACACAAACAGAAATACACTCCGGTTTCCCACATACCTAACAAAATCTGAAACTTTCATTAAATTCCTACAACATTCATGGACAGACTATGTGACAGATAATGCCGCTCACATAGATAATGTAAAACTATTCTGGGAGGCAGCCAAGACAGTATTGGCAGGGAATATCATCTCATATGCTGCACAAGTAAAATATAAAACCCGACACAGAACATTACAAAAGCAGCTAGGACAGACTTATCACTCATACCTCCAGTCTAACTCGAAAATACAGTATGACCAATATATAGCCGCAAAAAATGAACTAGAATCCTTCATAAAACAACAAGCCGCATCAGGATTATTGAAAACCGCGGGTAAATTCTACAGGTTTGGGGGACGGGCGGGCAAATTATTGGCTACGTTGACTAAGGTGCAAACAGCGAAAGTTAAAATTGCAGCTCTACGCTGGAAAGATAAATCACACACTAAGTCTGAAGACATAGTGCGATGCTTTGAACAATACTACTCACAGTTATATACTAAACAAACCCCGACACCGGGCGACAAATTGGCTCAATTCTGGGCCTCGATAAGACTACCACAGATTACTTCAGACCAATTAGATAAAATGAATGCCCCGATTACGCAAGACGAATTGTCTAGCACCATAAGAGACCTACCTGGGGGCAAAGCACCTGGCCCGGATGGGCTGCCCCCCGAGTTTTATAAAGTTTTACATCCACAGGTGACTATTACACTTACTAAGTTATTTAACTCGTTCCTTCTCACAGACGCGCGCCCCTCTAAGAATTTCACGGCAGCCCACATCACGCTTATACCCAAACCCGGCAAGGATCATTCATTGCCAGAATCTTATAGACCCATCTCGCTCTTGAATGTGGACTATAAGCTGTTCACAAAAATCATGGCAAACAGGCTTAAGACCATACTGCCAGATCTGATCCACCCGGACCAGACGGGCTTCATATATAAACGCACATCGGTGGTAAATCTCCGCAGAGTGCTACAGGTTATAGACCATTACTGGAGGTCGGGGAGATGCGATGCTGAGGAGACCCGCCCGGAGGCCTTCCTGCTGTCCCTGGACGCAGAGAAGGCCTTCGACAGAGTGGAGTGGCCCCATCTGATAGACACATTACACAGATTTGGGTTTGAGGGCCCGTTTTTGGATGCGCTTGGGAAAATTTATGACTCGCCGGTAGCTAGGATCCTTGTTAATGGTCTCTTTTCCAGCGACTTCCAATTACAAAGGGGCACCAGACAGGGGTGTCCCCTGTCCCCACTGATATTTAATCTGGCGTTGGAACCACTAGCCATAAGGCTCAGACAGGTTTTTCCAGGTATCGTGATTAAAGACATCCCTCTTCATATAGCACTGTACGCGGATGACATGTTACTGTTCGTGGAATCCCCCCAAACTCACGTCCCCATCATACTCCAAATAATAAAGGAATTTGGAGGCTTCTCTGGGTATAAGATTAATACCTCGAAGTCCGAGATATTGTGGCTTTGCAGACACCCACTCTCAAAGCATAGCTTCCCGTTTGTGGAGGCGACTGAAGGCTTAACATATTTAGGCATACACCTACATAGAGACCCCTCGCAAATTTACAGATTGAATATCACGGAAAAATGCGTTCAGTTATCCTCTCAGCTATCCAACTGGCTCAACTTCCCATTGGGACTGTCGGGCCGGGTCAACTTAGTCAAAATGACAATATTACCCAAAATACTTTACCCAATGCTCATGTTACCATTTCTATTGACTCAAACGGATTTACGGGTACTTACCAGGGCAATATCTCAATTTATATGGAAAAAGGGCAAACCGAGAATAGCGTTGGAAAAACTTCAGCTCCCATACTCGGCAGGGGGGCTAGGCCTCCCGAACTTAAAACTATATAACTGGGCAGCTCTGGCTAGACTAGTATTGGATTGGCAAATGGGCACAGGTCACTTCGGAGATGACAAGCTTGAGGAGGCAGTGGTCGCGCCAACTTCGTTGGCGTACCTTCCATATGGAAGTGGACAGACACTCCCAGAGGAAATTCTTGCTAACATAACATACAAAGACCCATTAAGGGCTTGGCACAAGATACATAAATATTTGAAGATTGACTCTCCCCCCCCCAAATTCATCCCCATAGTGGGGAACCCAGACTTTCCGGCTGGACTGGATCAGGAACCCTTTCCGAGATTGGAAAAAAGCTGGCCTAAAGGTAATTGGGGATGTATTAGACCCCCTACAACACACAGTGCGATCATTTCAGGAACTAAAAACCAAGTTTCAACTTTCGAATAGGCACTTTTATGCTTATTTGCAGCTTAGGCATTATGTGGGTTCATTACAAACCTCCAATGCTGAGTTTTGGGGATCACCGCCTTTTGCAATTACGCAGACATTATTCCGAGTGGGATTATTTTCGCTCTCTCATATATACACACGCCTCTTACAGCAGAAAGAACCTCTGATCTTGGCAAATATGATGTCAAGGTACAGAGACAACTGCTTATTGGACTTGACAGTACAAGACATAAAAGAAAGCTTAGAACACACCAGGCAAGCTACACTAGCGATATCGCAAAGGGAAACTCAGATTAGAATCTTACACATGGATTATATCACACCACACAGACTCTCAAAGTGGGATCGGCGGATCCCTAACCGCTGCATTAAGTGCGGGTTAGCAGCGCCATCATTTCACCACTATTTCTACGCCTGCCCAAAGATTAGGAGATTCTGGAGCCAATGTCAATATTGGCTAAAGAGCTCATATCAGATAGAGATAACACTTGCTGAAGCGGAAATATTCCTGTTAAGATGGGATGATACTCATAAGAAGTCACACAGGTTCCTTTCACTATGCACACTACTGGCTAGACAATGTATCCTCAAAAGATGGATCAACAGACAAGCCCCGACAATAGCACAACTAAAACATCTACTACTCAAACAGCTTTTCGTCGAGCAGTGTGACGTTAGGTTAGATACAACACGTAGACTGCGCCCCTTTCTTCAGAAGTGGAAAATACACATAGACACATTAGACCCACTCATACAGAATCAGATTTTGAAACCTTTTGCCCATTTGGAGACAATGTTACAAATGAATCTAAGAGAGGGGAGGCAAAACACGGTGGGTGACGACTCTCTAGAGGTAATGCTGTTCTGAATCAGAATTTTTTTTTTTTTTTTTTTTTCTCTCTCCCCCCCCACCCTCTCTTCCTCCCTCACCCCAGGTTCCTGGCTCTCCCCCGCCCCCCCCCTTGCCGCACCAGGTTTGTGATCAACTATCAAAGTTAATGGTTAATTGTTAAATGTTAGCGTGTTAAATGTGGATAGTTATTAAGGGCTCGGAGCATTTGGAAAGGTGTTATGTGGAACGAAGCACATAACCAAATATGGACACTGGAGATATAGACTTTGGCCCTTTCCATAAGCTCCGTTAGTTTCTAGGTTTGAATAAATAAAAAATTCCAACAGTGTGATACCAGAGAGTAATGATGCTAGAGCATTTTTATGAGGCGCTGGAAACAGGTGCTGATCTTACTATATTACATACATTGTATACTGTTGTATTTATATATCTGTATAAACATGTATTGCCGCATTATGCAATTTTTTTTATCAGCTCTATGTTACTCTACGTTATGACACCCTGCGTGGTGTACTTTTGATTTCTTCTCACTGTACCACTTGTTGACCAAAAATAAAAAAATAAAATAAAAAATATGGCGTAAATACTTACATTGGTGCGAATCCAAGAGTTACTCATGGAGTAAGGTCAGGATTCCTAGGATATTGTCTTTTCTACAAGAAGGCTTAGAAAAGGGTTTATCTGCTAGTTTGTTAAAGGGACAGATCTCAGCTCTGTCCATTCTTTTGCACAAGCGTCTGTCAGAAGTTCCAGACGTTCAGGCTTTTTGTCAGGCTTTGGCCAGGATTAAGCCTGTGTTTAAAACTGTTGCTCCGCCATGGAGCTTAAACTTAGTTCTTAACGTTTTACAGGGTGTTCCGTTTGAACCCCTTCATTCCATTGATATCAAGCTGTTATCTTGGAAAGTTCTGTTCCTAATGGCTATTTCCTCGGCTCGAAGAGTCTCTGAGTTATCAGCCTTACATTGTGATTCCCCTTATCTGATTTTTCATTCAGACAAGGTAGTTCTGCGTACTAAACCTGGGTTCTTACCTAAGGTAGTCACTAACAAGAATATCAATCAAGAGATTGTTGTCCCTTCATTGTGCCCTAACCCTTCCTCAAAGAAGGAACGACTTCTGCACAATCTGGACGTTGTCCGGGCCCTGAAATTCTATTTACAGGCAACTAAAGATTTTCGACAAACTTCTTCCCTGTTTGTCGTTTATTCGGGACAGAGGAGAGGTCAAAAGGCTTCGGCTACCTCTCTCTCTTTTTGGCTTCGTAGCATAATACGTTTAGCCTATGAGACTGCTGGACAGCAGCCTCCTGAAAGAATTACAGCTCATTCTACCAGAGCTGTGGCTTCCACTTGGGCCTTTAAAAATGAGGCCTCTGTTGAACAGATTTGCAAGGCTGCAACTTGGTCTTCACTTCACACCTTTTCCAAATTTTACAAATTTGACACTTTTGCTTCTTCGGAGGCTGTTTTTGGGAGAGAGGTTCTTCAGGCAGTGGTTCCTTCCGTGTAAAGGTCCTGCCTGTCCCTCCCGTCATCCGTGTACTTTTAGCTTTGGTATTGGTATCCCATAAGTAATGGATGACCCGTGGACTGACTACACTTAACAGGAGAAAACATAATTTATGCTTACCTGATAAATTCCTTTCTCCTGTAGTGTAGTCAGTCCACGGCCCGCCCTGTTTTTACGGCAGGTCTAAATTTTAAATTAAACTCCAGTCACCACTGCACCCTATAGTTTCTCCTTTCTCGTTTGGTTTTGGTCGAATGACTGGGTATGACGTAGAGGGGAGGAGCTATATAGCAGCTCTGCTTGGGTGATCCTCTTGCACTTTCTGTTAGGGAGGAGATATAATCCCATAAGTAATGGATGACCCGTGGACTGACTACACTACAGGAGAAAGGAATTTATCAGGTAAGCATAAATTATGTTTTTCTATGCAGATAGGGATTTCTCCCTTTGTCCTGTTGGGCAGTAGGGTTTTTTCATTGGTTTTGCCTTGTTTCATTCTGGGCTATTCTTTTGAAGTTACCTTTCGGTTTTCTTTCGCCCTAGTCTCTTATCGGAGTCCTTTTTCTTCCCTTCTGGGGGAATGTGGATGTTCCCCTTACTTTGGGTAGGGGGTGAATTTGTTTTGCGGGCTGAGTACCTGCGGGACTTTGATTCCTCAGGGGCTTTTTGGTCCGGTCAAGTCTAATAACCTGAACGGTCTCTAGCCAAGGCCTTGCTAGTTCTAACTGTTGGGCAGTTACTTGGGTTGTTTCTTTTGTCCCTTCGGCTTCTAGTGAAGCAGTTTTCTTGTCGGGAGTTTGGGTGTTTTCAGGCTGTGGTTCCCACAGAATGGGCCGCCCTTTTGTACCCGTCCGTTTTGCATTTAGTGTCCTCTATAGCTTGGGTATTGTTTTCCCAAAAGTAATGAATGCAGCTGTGGACTCTCCCCGTTTATGAAGAAAAACTTAAATTATGCTTACCTGATAATTTTCTTTTCTTCAGATGGGGAGAGTCCACAGCTCCCCGCACGTGTTTTTGTATGGGGCGGTTTTAATTTTTGTTCTTCTGGCACCTTTTTCACCCTGATATTTCTTCTACTGTTCCTTGTTCCCTTAGTAGAATGACTGGGGGATGAGGAAAGTGTGGGAGGTATTTAAGCCTTTGGCTGGGCTGTCTTTGCCTCCTCCTGGTGGCCAGGTTCTGAATTCCCAAAAGTATTGAATGCAGCTGTGGATTCTCCCCGTAAGAAGAAAAGAAAATTATCAGGTAAGTATAATTTAAGTTTTCTTCTCTTGTGAGGTCCCTTTTTAATTCATCATACCAGCTCTTCACTTCGGTCATCATTTCTCTGATGTCTTCTTTGGTGCATAGCGATTTTAAGTCCTCCTTTGTAAGACCTGTGGTGTTAGGTGTGGAGGGAGTTTGACCTTGGAGGGTCTCCATTTGCATGTTATGATTAACGGGAGCTGAGTTAGGAGGTGAAGGAGTAATCTCTGGTTGTTTTAGGTATTGTTGCATCATCTTAGTGTTTGTGTGCCCCTCCGGCCTGTTTGATTTGTGTACAGGCATTCTTTGGATGTGAGCTTTTCTTGATATGAGTAAGGAAAGGTGGTGATGGTACTTAAAGGGGCACTGAACCCAAATTTTTTCTTTTGTGATTCAGATAGAGCATGAAATTTTAAGCAACTTTCTAATTTACTCCTATTATCAAATTTTCTTCATTCTCTTGGTATCTTTATTTGAAATGCAAGAATGTAAGTTTAGATGCCGGCCCATTTTTGGTGAACAACCTGGGTTGTCCTTGCTGATTGGTGGATAAATTCATCCACCAAAAAAAACTGCTGTCCAGAGGTCTGAACCTAAAAAAAAGCTTAGATGCCGTTCTTTTTCAAATAAAGATAGCAAGAGAACGAAGAAAAATTTATAATAGGAGTAAATTAGAAAGTTGCTTAAAATTGCATGTTCTATCTGAATCACAAAAGAAAAAATTTGGGTTCAGTGTCCTTTAAATCTGTTTTGCGAACAGTGTGTGGGATCTCTGTGAACAAGAGTGCTATTGCGTTCGTGTAAGGCACTTCGTTCTTGACTGCCTCTGTGTAGTATGCTAGTTATGGGTTTGCAACCCACTAGTACAATTTTCGTCAGGCAGTTTTCACTCCCAACTTGTGGGCCTTAGTGATAAGATGGGAAGAGCATACAGCGATCTATGTAGTGGTGTAGCACTGAAGTATGTGTTCTCAGGCTGGGTCCAGGTTATTTTGAGTGGTTCCTGAGCTGTTATTTAGTTCCCCTTATGTTTGGTGACCTAGAGCCTGCCTGCTGGATTAGGTATATTCACTGCTTTTTTGTTTGAGCCCGCTATGCTGGTTTGTACACCAGTTCTTAAAGCTGGTCTGTAAGGCTGAAAGTCTCTGCCCAGTGTGGTCTTATTAGTTTGAAGCTGGTGTATTTATCAGGATAGAGTTGCTGTTGTGTCACCTTTCAGGACAAGTATTGTGACAAAAGTAAATGCGGATGTGTGAAAGGTACTCTTAACTGTCAGAAACAAGCTAAACCCAAAAAATCACACTAATCTCTCAAAAATGTGCGATAGAAAGCAAAGGTAGGGAAAAAATGGGGGGGATGGGTTAGCGCTTCAAAAACAGTGATTAAATATCATAACTAAAAAAATAATATCAAAGTTTGCTAAACATATATATTTATGAATACATATTTTGCTAACCTATATTGCTAGCAAAAAACAGTTAAATGAAATGAATGTTAACATATGCCCCAAAACATTGGGTAAATAGAGGCATGTCAAATAGATGATAATGTCAATAGACAATATGAGGAAATTAAGTGTATAAATATTCCCTTATGAAGTGTGTTCCGTGAACAGTGGGATAATTAAATGATAAATTCAGAAATAATCCTCTGATAATGAGTAAGAGAAAGTTCAAGTCAGCCGCAAAAAGCGGTTTACCTTGGGAAGAGTGTTTCTGTTTTCAGGATACAGTTGCGGTTTTGACAACCGGATGTTTAAACAATACTCCTCTTATATGTCCTCCGGATGGATGTGAGACAAAAATCTTCTTCTCTTTACTTGTTTTCCAGACGCTGGGCTGTTTTAGATGATCTGTGTTTTTCATTTAAGCCGTCTCCAAGCCTTAAAGGGATACTGAACCCAAATTTTTTCTTTCGTGATTCAGATAGAGCATCTAAGCTATTTTTTTGGTTCAGTACCATGGAAAGCACTTGTTTATTGGTGGATGCATTTATCCACCAATCAGCAAGAACAACCCAGGTTGTTCACCAAAAATGAGCCGGCATCTAAACTTATATTCTTGCATTTCAAATAAAGATACCAAGAGAATGAAGACAATTTGATAATAGGAGTAAATTAGAAAGTTGCTTAAAATTGCATGCTCTATCTATCTGAATCCCAAAAGAAAAAATTTGGGTTCAGTGTCCCTTTAAGTTAGAAGCCTCCTGGCTCTTGTGAAAGCTTTCAGGATATATTCCAGCACGAACTGTGGTTTCCGGTTTGAGCAGAGTGAAGGAATTTCGAGTGGGTGTTAGGTAGGGTCTGTGTCATATAGGCGCTCCAACTGTGAAATCTCTGTTATTCAGTTAACCACCTATTAACTTTGTCTCCTCCGTGTCTTACTAGTATGCTCAGCAGCTGGAGAACAAGAGAGGCACTACCCAGCACAAGATCGATTGTAGAAAGGTTTAAAACCAGGAAGAGTCCATGTGTTCCTTTCACATGTAGCCAATATTTCTGTTAGTAGAACTACTTATACTAGTGTTGTAAGTACCCAAAATATGTACCTGGACACAAAAAAACATACAAAACATAGTAACAACGGAAAAACTAATAACAAGCGTGTATGAAATATCTTTGTAGGGGACCTCGGCTTTACCTTCCCACCACCTTTTCATTATCTAAGATGATACCATATTGCCAACCATAAGACAATAGATCATAACAGAAGTAAGAAATAACAAAACATAAGAGTGTAACATCATCAAAGGAATTATAAAAATCCGACTTTGCAACTATAATTGTATTTAGCATATATAGCTTAAAGACTTATTCTAGACATTTATTTTCAACAGGTTTTTCATATATTAAAACATGTGACACAGAGTCTAAAAGTAGTTCTCTGAGAGTACATTGGTTAAAAACGAACTAATTCTGTTACCGCAAAAAGAGTTCAAGAGAAATAACACTCTAAGTAAACAACAACAATGTAAAAGAACTTTAAAGAAATATAAATTGTAGAAAACACACAGACCCACTTCCTCTACAGTTCACATGGTTGATTCTGAAGTAGACTTCTCTGGACCGTTGTCCATTGATCGTGTTATTCCTTAGGGAGTGGAGTGGTAGAAGATGTAGTTTTATGTGCAGAAGGTGTCCCCTGTACATCTGGTGGTTAGGATTTGAGATTGAGATTTGCAGAGAAAGATTACAGATCTGACTGATGTTTATAGATAATTGTTTTCGGTCAATGGTGCACTATTTAACTGAATTGGTACCATAACTCTAAGTATTTTATTTTCTTGTCTTGTAGGACTTTTATTATGAACCGTGTTTCTCTTTTTTTTTCTCCAACATTGGTGTGTCCGGTCCACGGCGTCATCCATAACTTGTGGGAATATTCTCCTCCCCAACAGGAAATGGCAAAGAGCACAGCAAAAGCTGTCCATATAGTCCCTCCCAGGCTCCGCCCCCCCCCAGTAATTCTCTTTGCCGCTCTGAACAAGTAGCATCTCCACGGAGATGGTGAAGAGTATGTGGTGTTTAGTTGTAGTTTTTATTCTACTATCAAGAGTTTGTTATTTTAAAATAGTGCTGGTATGTACTATTTGCTCTGAAACAGAAAAAGATGAAGAGTTCTGTTTGTGAGAGGAGTATGATTTTAGCAGCAGTAACTAAAATCGATTGCTGTTCCCACATAGGACTGTTGAGATGAGATAACTTCAGTTAGGGGGAGCAGTTGGCAGACTTTTCTGCTTAAGGTATGACTAGCCATATTTCTAACAAGACTGTGTAATGCTGGAAGGCTGTCATTTTTCCCCTCATGGGGATCGGTAAGCCATTTTCTTAGTCTCAAACAGAATAAAGGGCTTAATATGGGCTATAAAACTGGTAGACACTTTTATGGGCTAGATCGATTGCTTTATTTAGGCATTTTATACAGTTTGATGTTGAAATTCACACTTTATAACTTTGGGGAACGTTTTTTTACGTCAGGCACTGGTTTAGACACCTTCTCAGTCAGGAAGGGCCTTCTCTGTAGTAGGCAGAGCCTCATTTTCGCGCCATTACTGCGCAGTTACTTTTGAGAGCAATACATGCAGCTGCATGTGTGTGGGTCTGGAATTAGTTGAAAAGGTTCCTAGAAGGCTTCATTTGGTATCGTATACTCCCCTGGGTTTGGTGAAGTCGCAGCAAAGGCTGGGGCTGGGACTGTAAGGGGGTTAAAACTGTAAAACATTTTAAGGGTTAACAGCCTGAAATTTGGGGTGCAATGCTTTGAATGCTTTAAGACACTGTGGTGAAAATTTGGTTAAAATTGAACAATTCCTTCATAGTTTTTCACATATTCAGTAATAAAGTGTGCCCTGTTTAAAATTTAAAGAGACAGTAACGGTTTTGTTTTAAAACGGTTTTTGTACTTTATTGACAAGTTTAAGCCTGTTTAACATGTCTGTGCCTTCAGATAGACTATGTTCTGTGTGTATGGAAGCCAAAGTGTCTCCCCCTTCAAATATGTGTGATAATTGTGCCATAGCGTCCAAACAAAGTAAGGACAGTACTGCCACAGAAAGTAAAGATGCCCAAGATGATTCATCAGATGAAGGGAGTAGACATAGTTCTACATCATCTCCTTCTGTGTCTACACCAGTTTTGCCCACGCAGGAGACCCCGAGTACTTCTAGCGCGCCAATGCTTGTTACTATGCAACAATTGACAGCAGTAATGGATAACTCCATAGCAAATATTTTATCCAAAATGCCTGCATTTCAAAGAAAGCGCGATTGCTCTGTTTTAAACACTGTAGAGCAGGAGGGCGCTGATGATAATTTCTCTGTCATACCCTCACACCAATCTGAAGTGGCTATGAGGGAGGTTTTGTCAGATGGGGAAATTTCTGATTCAGGAAGAATTTCTCAGCAGGCAGAACCTGATGTTGTGACATTTAAATTAGAGCATCTCCGCGCACTGCTTAAGGAGGTGCTATCTACTCTGGATGATTGTGACAACTTGGTCATCCCAGAAAAATTGTGCAAGATGAACAAGTTCCTAGAGGTCCCGGTGCACCACGACGCTTTTCCAATACCCAAGCGGGTGGCGGACATAGTGAATAAGGAGTGGGAGAAGCCTGGCATACCTTTTGTCCCTCCTCCTATATTTAAGAAATTATTTCCTATGGTCGACCCCAGAAAGGACTTATGGCAAACAGTCCCTAAGGTCGAGGGGGCGGTTTCTACACTAGCCAAACGCACGACCATTCCTATTGAGGACAATTGTGCTTTCAAAGATCCTATGGATAAAAAATTGGAGGGTTTGCTTAAAAAGATTTTTGTACAGCAAGGTTACCTCCTTCAACCTATTTCGTGTATTATTCCTGTCACTACAGCAGCGTGGTTCTGGTTCGAAGAACTAGAAAAGTCGCTCAGTAGAGAGACTCCGTATGAGGAGGTTATGGACAGAATTCACGCACTTAAGTTAGCTAATTCCTTTATTTTAGATGCCGCTTTGCAGTTAGCTAGATTAGCGGTGAAAAATTCAGGGTTTGCAATTGTGGCGCGCAGAGCGCTCTGGCTAAAATCTTGGTCAGCGGATGTATCTTCCAAGACAAAATTGCTTAATATCCCTTTCAAAGGTAAGACCCTCTTTGGGCCAGAATTGAAAGAGATTATTTCAGATATCACTGGGGGTAAGGGCCCTCCCACAAGATAGGCCTTTCAAGGCTAAGAATAAGTCCAATTTTCGTTCCTTTCGCAATTTCAGGAACGGACCGGCCTCCAACCCTGCAGCCTCTAGACAAGAGGGTAATGTTTCCCAGACCAAACCAGCTTGGAAACCGATGCAAGGCTGGAACAAGGGTAAACAGGCCAAGAAACCTGCTGCTGCTACCAAGACAGCATGAAGGGGTAGCCCCCGATCCGGGACCGGATCTAGTAGGGGGCAGACTCTCTCTCTTTGCTCAGGCCTGGGCAAGAGATGTTCAGGATCCCTGGGCACTAGAAATAGTCTCTCAGGGTTATCTTCTAGAATTCAAAGAACTACCCCCAAGGGGAAGGTTCCACATCTCTCGTTTATCTTCAAACCAAATAAAGAGACAGGCATTCTTACATTGTGTAGAGGACCTGTTAAAAATGGGAGTGATACACCCAGTTCCAACTGGGGTTTTACTCAAATCTGTTTGTAGTTCCCAAAAAAGAGGGAACCTTCAGACCAATTCTGGATTTAAAGATTCTAAACAAATTTCTCAGAGTGCCATCGTTCAAAATGGAAACTATTCGAACGATTCTACCTACAATCCAGGAGGGTCAATTTATGACTACTGTGGATCTAAAGGATGCGTATCTACATATTCCTATCCACAAAGATCATCATCAGTTCCTAAGGTTCGCCTTTCTGGACAAACATTACCAGTTTGTAGCTCTCCCATTCGGGCTAGCCACTGCTCCAAGGATTTTCACAAAGGTACTCGGGTCCCTTCTAGCGGTTCTAAGACCAAGGGGCATTGCAGTGGCACCTTACTTGGACGACATTCTAATACAAGCGTCGTCTCTTTCAAAGGCAAAGGCTCACACAGACATCGTTCTGGCCTTTCTCAGATCTCACGGGTCGAAGGTGAACATAGAAAAAAGTTCCCTGTCTCCGTCAACAAGTGTTCCCTTCTTGGGGACAATAATAGAATCTTTAGAAATGAAGATTTTCCTGACAGATGTCAGAAAGTCAAAGCTTCTAAACGCTTGCCAAGTTCTTCACTCTGTTCTATGGCCTTCCATAGCTCAGTGCATGGAAGTAGTAGGGTTGATGGTTGCATCAATGGACATAGTTCCTTTTGCGCAAATTCATCTAAGACCATTACAACTGTGCATGCTCAAACAGTGGAATGGGGACTATACAGACTTGTCTCCAGTGATTCAAGTAGATCAGAAGACCAGAGACTCACTCCGTTGGTGGCTGACCCAGGATCACCTGTCCCAGGGAATGAGCTTCCGCAGACCAGAGTGGGTCATCGTCACGACTGACGCCAGTCTCTTAGGCTGGGGCACGGTCTGGGATTCACTGAAAGCTCAGGGTCTATGGTCCAGGGAAGAGTCTCTTCTCCCGATAAACATTCTGGAACTGAGAGCGATATTCAATGCTCTCAGAGCTTGGCCTCAACTAGCAAAGGCCAGATTCATAAGATTCCAATCAGACAACATGACGACTGTTGCTTACATCAATCATCAGGGGGGAACAAGGAGTTCCCTGGCGATGAGAGAGGTGACCAAAATCATCAAATGGGCGGAGGATCACTCCTGCCACCTATCTGCGATCCACATCCCAGGAGTGGAAAACTGGGAGGCGGATTATCTGAGTCGTCAGACCTTCCATCCGGGGGAGTGGGAACTCCACCCGGAGGTATTTGCCCAATTGACCCAATTATGGGGCATTCCAGACATGGATCTGATGGCGTCTCGTCAGAAATTCAAGGTTCCTTGCTACGGGTCCAGATCCAGGGATCCCAAGGCGACTCTAGTGGACCTTCAACCTAGCTTATGCGTTTCCACCGTTCCCTCTCATTCCCAGGCTGGTAGCCAGGATCAAACAGGAGAAGGCCTCTGTGATTTTGATAGCTCCTGCGTGGCCACGCAGGACTTGGTATGCAGACCTGGTGAATATGTCATCGGCTCCACCATGGAAGCTACCTTTGAGACAGGATCTTCTAGTACAAGGTCCATTCGAACATCCAAATCTAGTTTCTCTCCAGCTGACGGCTTGGAAATTGAACGCTTGATTTTATCTAAGCGTGGGTTTTCGGATTCTGTGATAGATACTCTGGTACAAGCCAGAAAACCTGTGACTAGAAAGATTTACCATAAAATATGGAGAACATTTATCTGTTGGTGTGAATCCAAGGGATTCTCATGGAGTAAGATTAAAATTCCTAGGATCCTTTCCTTTCTCCAAGAAGGTTTGGATAAGGGATTATTAGCGAGTTCTCTAAAAGGACAGATTTCTGCTTTATCTGTCTTGTTACACAAACGACTGGCAACTGTGCCAGATGTTCAAGCTTTTGTTCAGGCTTTGGTCAGGATCAAGCCTGTTTACAGACCTTTGACTCCTCCCTGGAGTCTGAATTTAGTTCTTTCAGTTCTTCAAGGGGTTCCGTTTGAACCCTTACACTCCATAGATATCAAGTTTGTTATCTTGGAAAGTTCTGTTTTTGGTTGCTATTTCTTCTGCGAGAAGAGTTTCTGAATTATCTTCTCTGCAGTGTAATCCGCCCTATCTGGTGTTTCATTCAGATAAGGTTGTTTTACGTACTAAACCTGGTTTCCTTCCAAAAGTTGTTTCCAACAAGAATATTAACCAGGAAATAGTTGTGCCTTCTTTGCGCCCGTATCCAGTTTCAAAGAAGGAACGTTTGTTACACAATTTAGATGTAGTCCGTGCTTTAAAGTTCTATTTAGAAGCAACAAAGGATTTCAGACAAACGTCTTCTCTGTTTGTCGTTTATTCTGGCAAGAGGAGAGGTCAAAAAGCTACTGCTACCTCCTTTCCTTTTGGCTGAAAAGCATCATCCGATTGGCTTACGAGACTGCCGGACGGCAGCCTCCTGAATGAATCACAGCTCACTCTACTAGGGCTGTGGCTTCCTCATGGGCCTTCAAGAACGAGGCTTCTGTTGATCAGATATGTAAGGCAGCGACTTGGTCTTCTCTGCACACTTTTGCCAAATTTTACAAATTTGATACTTTTGCTTCTTCGGAGGCTATTTTTGGGAGAAAGGTTTTGCAAGCCGTGGTGCCTTTTGTTTAGGTAACCTGATTGGCTCCCTCCCTTCATCTGTGTCCTAAAGCTTTGGTATTGGTTCCCACAAGTTATGGATGACGCCGTGGACCGGACACACCAATGTTGGAGAAAACAGAATTTATGCTTACCTGATAAATTACTTTCTCCAACGGTGTGTCCGGTCCACGGCCCGCCCTGGTTTTTTAATCAGGTTTGATAAATTTCTTTCTTTAACTACAGTCACCACGGCACCCTATAGTTTCTCCTTTTTTTCTCCTGTCCGTCGGTCGAATGACTGGGGGGGCGGAGCCTGGGAGGGACTATATGGACAGCTTTTGCTGTGCTCTTTGCCATTTCCTGTTGGGGAGGAGAATATTCCCACAAGTTATGGATGACGCCGTGGACCGGACACACCGTTGGAGAAAGTAATTTATCAGGTAAGCATAAATTCTGTTTTTTTTTTTGTTTGTTTTTTTATGGTGAGAGGACTTAGATCAATGAATATTTTAATGGGTTTGTTGTTGAAGTAGGTGTTTTTGCTTTAAGTATCCCTAGTCAAAACATAGGTGAAGAAATAAGTTTAAAAGGTAATTATCCAAATTGAATGCTTTGTATTCTTAGGGTTTCTGCAGCATGTTTCAATTTGAAATGGTCCCCAAACTCCTCCCATACCGTTCCTGTTTCCTTCTGGGTTAAGCTCTATGTACTCATAGGGACTCGCAAATAATGTCTTAGAATCTGATTTTCTTTCATGTAATTAGCAAGAGTCCATGAGCTAGTGACGTGTGGGATATACATTCCTACCAGGAGGGGGAAAAGTTTCCCAAACCTCAAAATGCCTATAAATACACCCCTCACCACACTCATACCTTAGTTTTACAAACTTTGCCTCCTATGGAGGTGGTGAAGTAAAGTGCTTGATTTCTTCTGTGATAGACGCTTCTAAGCATTTTGAAGCCCAATTTCTCTCAGAGTACAGTGTTTGTTTTTTAGAGGGATGTGAGAGAAGTATTGCCTATTGATTTTATGGTTTCACCCATGGGAAATCTATTCAAAGGCTTTCTGTAATCGGTCGCAGGGATTAATTCCCTGCCTCCCTTTTCAGATCGACGTTATACTCCTATACCATTACCTCTGCTGGTTTGGCTATCTGCTATATGTGGATGGGTGTCTTCTGGTAAGTATGTATAATTTTTTTAAGACACTCTCAGCTATGTTTGGCGCGTTATATTATATTGTAAAGTTTTAAATATGTGTTTGCTTATATTTGCCATGAGTCAAGTCTATTTATATTTCCTTTTTGCAGACTATCAGGTTTAGTATGGAAATTATGTTTGGGAAGATTATTTTAATTTTGTTTTACCTGGGGTTCCAGTTCTTTCAATTTGACTTTGTTTTCCAAAATTTACGCGGGCAAACTAGGCTTGCGAGGACACAAAATGCCATTTTTTATGGCGTCATTCTGGGCGCAAATTTTTTTTGGCATGAAGTTGCGTCTATGGTGACGCAAGTTTCGTAATTTCCTGCGTCTTTGTTGACGTTAGTTCTTTTGGCGCAAAGTCACGCTTGTTATGACGCGTGTTGCGTCATTTCCTAGTGTTAGCTTTGGCGGCCTAAAACTTTTCACTTCCTTTTGCGTCATACTTGGCGGGCAGACTTAAACTCTGACATTACAACAGAGTATTGGCTGGGGATATTCAACAAAGCCAAAAAAACCTCGGTCTCTATGAGGCTGCAGAAGATGCATTTTAAGTTCCTAAGCCGGTGGTACCTGACCCCACAGAGGCTCCGCAAGATCTATCCGCATGCGTGCGGGGATTGTTGGAGGGGATGCGGAGAAGAAGGGACAATTATGCACATATGGTGGACCTGCCCACGACTGAGTGTCTTCTGGGAAGGGGTATTTCAGGAATGTAGTCGGCTCCTTGACATCATCCTACCACCTAATCCGAAATACCTACTATATCACGACCTCCCCAAGATAATGGTGGAAGCCAAACATAAGCTTTTCCTATTGATGCTAAATTGCGCCAAGGGCCTGGTCCCAAAACATTGGAAATCTATACAGGCTCCAAACCTTGGTGAATGGAAGCATGGAGTCCGCGATCTGCTTAGTTTGGAACGGTACCATTACCTCAAAACTGGGAAATTGGAAACGCATGAACATATGGTTCTGATCTGTGAGGGCAGGGGACTCTACTAGCCCTCCCAGACCAAATTTGACCTGGTAAACAAGTGGCTGCTCCTTTTGGGAAAGCTACTACCCAATATATCCTGGAGGGGATCTGGCAGTCCCTATACTGAAAGAATACCTGAGGTCGGACATAAGTCGCTTAAAATTTTGACTCCCCCCCCCCCCAATTTTTTTTTTTTTTTCCCCCCTCTCTCTCTCCCTTCCCCTTCTCTACCCATAACCCCACTACTCTCCCTTTTCTCTGTCTTTTCTTCCTGGGGTATGAAGTAATACCCGAACTTTTGCAAAAATTTACAAGCCTAGATTTAAATGCGCAGTATAATGTTATGAGCCTACATTTGCACAATGAGTTAGAAAAGTAAGGAAGAGACATTTAAAAACTATTGTTATTGCTGATTCCAGTATGTAATAACCTGGAAATATTACTATGCACATAATGTCTGTATTTCTTATGGATGTTTTTCTATTCTCTTGGATTTATGTACTATACTCATTCAATAAAGCTTTTTAAAAAAAAAAAAAAATTTTTGTATATAACCCCTCTTCCTTTAATGCTTCTGGTTCTCTTTATATTTTTAAGAGTTATGATGCTTATTTCTTTTACAAGATATGACGAGTCCACGGATTTCATCCTTACTTATGGGATATCGCCTCCTGGTCAGCAGGAGGAGGCAAAGAGCACCACAGCAGAGCTGTATATATAGCTCCTCCCTTCCCTCCCACTCCAGTCATTCTCTTTGCCTGTGTTAGTAATAGGAAGAGGTAAAGTGAGGTGTTAGTTTAGATTCTTCAATCAAGAGTTTATTATTTTTAAATGGTGCCAGTGAGTACTATTTTCTTACAGGGTGTAGCCAGAAGCAGGCTGCCCCTTTTCAATATGGTCTTAGACATGCATAACTAAGGCCCGGTATGTCTCCACAGAATGACAAGAAGATAATCAAGACTTCTTTATAGCTGTGGGACGTTTCATGCTGTTGATCAGCAACAAGGTATGTGCAGCTCCTTTTTTCCTGGGACAGAATTAACAGGAGTCACTGCTACCTTTTGTCTACAAGCCCCTTATTTTACCCAGGTCCTCCATTGAAGTAAGGTGGTGGGGGGTGGATAGTCTGGATCGCTCAGAGCACATTTATGTAAATATGTGGGATCGCTTATGAACTGGATGGAACTTATCTCCGGTGTTTGTGGGAACTCGATGTTTGGCTATAGCTGGCAAACCGTTTGTTTCACTGTATGCGTCCCTTAGTTAGATAAACCACATGGCCGTTTCACTGTGATGCAGCGACATACCTCTGTTTGTTAGGCTTGCTTTACTCAAACACATGGGGCATGTTCTCCCGGCGGTTATCTATTAATACAAGCCGACCGGGAGTTTGTTATATTAGTTTTACTGCATGGCAGCTGGTTGTGAAATTGGAAAGTAGAGTGCACATAATGTTTGTTTGATGGGCTTACTTTATTGAATCATATGGGGCATGTTCTCCCGGCGGTTATCTACAATTCAAGCCGACCGGGAGTTTATTTTATTTACGACAACTGTTTGTACTGTTTCATTGTATTCACACATATGGGGCATGTTCTCCCGGCGGTTATATTTCAATACGCACCGACCAGGAGTTTCCTATCTGCCGACATTCCCTGTGCTCACATCGCTCTCTTCGAGCGTAATTAGGCACTCGGTATTTGACTTACAACTATGGAGAATGTTCGTAGTGTTTTGCTATACATTGTAAACGCCCACGATGGGCGGTCCTTAAGATGGCGCTGTTCAAGCGCACCCTTTTTCTTCCCCTTCCCGGGGAGTTGTGCAATTGATGCGTGTGTTAAAATGAAAGAGTAGAACGCACATAATATTGCTGTTTTTTAGCACTTTGTATACAATTAGGTGCTATTTCTCTTTACAACTGGAAGAGTGGTGTAACGTGTGTCATTTCGTTCTATGACTCTTTGTACAAACACTTCTGTTTTATTGTGCATTTAGGTCATGTTGCCACAAGCATGACGTTTTCAGTATAGATTGTTTATCTTGTGATGCATCAACCCAGCAAGCTTATCGGAGATGTCCGTAGTTGCTCTGACTCTTGTGTGTGGATATATTCCCCTTTTAGCAAGAAAATAAACATTCTCAGTTTAATTTTTAAGGAGACAGTGACACACTAAAACAGATTTTAAGAGTCAGTACTGTTTTTTTTGGTGGGGTTATTGTTCTTTGAAATTCAGCTTTGTATTTCACAACAAGTGCACACATAATATAAAATAAAAAATCTTTTTTCTGGCCCACATGCGGTGCTCTGCGGTTCCTTGCATTTTTTCATATGGAATTGTGGGCACAGGACATGGTTGCTTTAATGTTCATAGCAACGTCTATTTCCAGCTAGGTTTGCATGCTAATGGGAAGTGACAGTAGCGTTTTTACTGGGTCAACCTTTTTAAGAATTGTGGTCATCCTTTGTCATAGGATGGTGCAAAAACACAGAAGAAATAAGTTACTTTGAGATTTAAAGAGACAGTAACGTTTAGTTCTGTGTACATTGTAATATGTGACTTTCAGCTTTTTGTTTGTTAGTTTTTCTTATGTATCTGAAAGATGCAACAAACGCACTCAAGAATAGAGGACCTTATGAGATTCTATATTTCTCAGGGGTTGCTATTGCGCCCTGCAGATGGCATTGTTACGGTTCCAAGTGCAGCTGCTTTTTGGTTTGCTGATCTGTAAGAGTCTTTTCAGTTTGAGTCTTCTTTGGAAGAGATTCATAAAGCTTTTAAGTCAGCTAATTCATTTATTTCTGATGCTTCTGTGCTGATTACCAATTTGGCAGCTAAGAGTCGGGGTTCTTCATCTTGGCACGCAGAACCTTTGGGTTGAGATCTTGGTCTGCGGCTGTTTTCTTCCAAGTCTAAACTTTTGCTTCTCACTTACAAGGGGATGGCCTTGTTCGAACCTCAAACAAGGGTCACCTGTTTAGGTTTCCAGATAGATTCAGTGTTCATGACTCTGTCGTTAACAGACAAGAGGCGAATGATATTGGTTTTAGCTTGTCTAAACCTTCAGTCTCAATCATTCCCCTCAGTGGCTATGTGCATGGAAGTTTTAGGTCTTATGACTGCATCATCGGACACGATCCCCTTTGTTCATTTTCATATGAGACCTCTGCAGCTTTGCATGCTGAATCAATGGTGCAGGGATTATACTCGGATATCACAATTGATATACTTAAATCCTAACATTCAACTCTCTCTGTCTTGGTGGTTTCACCATCACCGTATTGTTCGAGGGACCTCTTCCTGGGCTGTTATCTCAACGGATGCAAGTCTTACAGGTTGGGGAGCTGTCTGAGGGTCTCTGACAGCACAAAGGGTTTGGAAATCTCAAAATGCGAGGTTACCAATCAATATTTTAGAACTCTGTGCTATTTTCAGAGCTCTTCAGGCTTGGCCTCATTAAAGAGAGAACTTTTCATTCTTTTTTCAGACAGACAATATCACAACATAGGCATATTTCAATCATCAGGGGGGGACTCGCAGCTCTTTAGCAATGAAAGAAGTATCTCGGATACTTTCTTGGGCGGAGTCTAACTCTTGTCTTGCGCAATGTGTACAGTTGACTATCACTTCCCTTTGAAATCTGGAACCTCTGTGGCAAATCATTTGTACTGCCGGAAAACAGAGTGTTGAGCACACAGTGTCTACACAGAATGCAGAGCACACATCATTCTGTTTATATTAAAATTCCCATGCTCTTCCACTTCTAAGAAGCACATACTGCACATGCATGATTACGACATCCACTATAACAAGCACAAATCTACGAAATGTAAAAAACAAAAAAAAAACTAGATGGTGGAGGAAGAGTTTGGCAGCCATTTGAAGTAGAATCACACCTCAGAAAAAAAAAAAGTGTCTTTAATCCTATATTGGCTTGTAAGTGCAGTATGATGAATGAAGATTACCTGGAGATAATTTTCATAAAAAATTGAGTTTGTCTGCAGAGTAGACCGTTGACTGTCCCTTTATGTATTGGCTTTAGAAAAGCTGTGTAAACATAGCTAGCAAAATAAATTGCACTCACAGTGGGAGGTAGGAGAGATAAGCAATACAATTTTCTCCTTGTACAGACAGTTATAAAATAAGGAGATCTGATTTCTCTAGAAGCTCAACACATTTTAATGGGTTGATATTAAACCCCCAGCTATTTCATATAAAAGAATAAACCTAAAGGAGCAATTACTCATACATTTTATAGTTTTCAGCTGCAATAACAAGTAATTGGAAAGGCATTAAGGGAAAACAATTTAACAGTACACTGTCCCTTTAACTGATCTTATACAGGTTGAACATTTAAGCTTACATGACTGGTTAAGGAAAAAACATAAATTAATCTCTAGCGACAATCTGCAAGGTGATATTTTTCACAAACCCATTTTTACTTGTGTAGAATGCACCTGATGACATTTTTTTATGTGAAGTCATTAAATGGAAGAATGCAACAGAAATTATCAAGAAGCAGGATATCCAGTGGGTACATAGGTACTAAATTATAATTTCATTTTTAACTGTGTGAATCAAGAAAAAAACACCTATTTGTTTTTCTTTAACCCTTTGAGTGCTAAGCACTTTCCCACCTGGCTGCTAAGATTTTTTAATGTTTTTTTTATTTTTTTGAACAATTGTTTTTATAACTTTTTTAAAAAAAATGTTCAGACCCCCACGACTTACACTGTTGGAAAGGTTAGGCGATTACCTTTCCAATGGTGGGTCTCTGTAGCTGCTTAGATGCCTGAGATACAGGCTTCTAAGCAGCATGCCCCCTGCATTGTTAAGTATAAATAAAGTTGCGCGGTGACGTCATCACTTTATTGCGCGTGATGTCACCACGCAAAACGGGAAGCCCCGGCGATGCCTGTCACTCTACAGGCATGATCGCCGGGGTAGGAGCGGATGGGAGTCCCCAGATCTCCCTCAAGGTGGGAGAGTGCTAGTGACGGCTCTGAGCCGTCATTAGCACCAGAGTGGGAAACTCTGTGACGGCTCAGAGCCGTCATTAGCACTCAAAGGGTTAATAGTAATGCACTCAAGCATATAATAAATAAAATGAAAAAAGCACAAGTTATCTAATAAAAAATGTCAATTAGTTTAGGTTTTTGATTAATGTAAAAATATAAAAACTTGAACTCTGCCAAACTTGTTGAGCCATTCAATTATAATAATTTTGCAAATAATCATTTAGCAGAGAATGCTTTGATATTAAATGATATATAATCTACTGTTTTCGACTACTATTTCATAATACTAACTACCTTGTTCTTCCTACAGACCCTAAAAATAGCCCTTGCCACTGCTAGCAAACTTGGAGATCCTTCCCACGAACCCACCATGCACAGCTTTGTTGAAGAGATGCTCAGGTGATTACATATAAAGATATGAAATACATATGTTGATTTATTTGCAATCTTAAATTCTCTGAATCTAGGGTCACTAAATTTGTCTATTTCTAAGTGCAACTTATTTGTGGTGGACCTTGGTGGTAAGTCTAATTTTTCTTGCCCAGTATCATGGCTTCCTAAGAAATACTGTTTAGATTACTGGATAGTTCCTTTATTATGACCTGATGACCTACAATTTGTTACCATGGCAATAAATATGACAATCCTTTGCATGGGTAGAACTCATAGAGAAATGGTTGTTGCAGCAAAAATCTGCAATTTCTGTCACAAGCTTTTTAAAACTTTTTATTTTTTTTCATTAGATGGTGAGAGTCCATGAGTCATCACATGTGGGAATTTCTCTCCTGATCTAGGTGGGGGTGGGGAGCGCTCTAAGGAGCTGTGAGTTGGACTGTGACTGTGAATATTTATATATTAAATCTATTTCATAAATGATTCAAAGTGTTCCCATAAAATTCTTTTCAATGGATGATATGCATATGCATATTGTTATATAAATTGTGAATACGTAAAAATTGCTGTAAAAAATACTGTAAAAATACTTAATGCGTTAAATGCTTTTACACAATGCTTTCCTCGTGTTATAAGTGTGTAAAAATAAACTGGTAAGGAAAAATATATATTATAGTGGTTTGTTCTCCTGGTGGCAACAATAAGATTATCTAGTTGCAGTATAATTATAAAGTGGATGCAACAATTTAGTTTTTTTGTTGCAGTGAAATAGTGTGAAGTGAAGTGAGCGTGTACATATATGTAGGTTTTAATCCATTCGCACAATTGCTAATTTAGATTTGGAATTTCTCTCCTGACCACTAGGAGGAAAAAGACACCCCAAAACACCAGAACTTTAAATTCGTCCCACTTCCCATGACCCTCAGTTATTTTATTGTGCCTCCTTGATGAGTGAAGTGAAGGGTGTAGTTAACCTCAAGGAATCTCTGTAGTTCCTTACTTGGACGAGCTTCTGGTTTAGGCTCCCTCTTTTCATCTGGCTGTGTCTCATACTCAGATGATACTTTAGTTGCTTCAAAATCATAGATGGAAAGTAAATCTTCTAAAAAGTTCTAACTCTTCAAACCTGTGTGTCTTTTCTGTGGTTCATAATCGATTATGTGACTGTCAGGGTTTTTTCCTGACTTGTTTGCCATGTGCTGCTGGCAGCCATTTTACTCACCTCTCTTGCTGACTCTTGGTGCATTCTGGGAGATGCTGCTCACTTCCTGTACTTCCTTTTATGGCCAGACTGGTTTACATCATCCATGTGAGACAGGATGCAGTCTCAGAATTGTGATGTCATCACTTATTATTTAAAGGGCCTTTGTTCAGTATGCTTTGCCCTTGCGTTGTCTCAAACCTGTTTGTGAGAGCTCCTGTGTATTACCTGGCTGTCTGACGTCCCTCCTGGTTCCTGATCCCTGGCTTGTTCCTGACTCTGCTGTTCTCCTTGTTCCTGATTCCGGCTTGTCTGACTACTCGCTTTGGCTCCTGACTCGGCTTGTCTGACTACCAGTTCTAGTGTTGACTCCTGGCTTGTTATTTGACTTGTGGACTTTTTATTATTTTTTGCTATTAATAAAGGTGTGATTATTTTTGCACTTCTTGTCTCAGTCTTATTCCTGGCACCCTGACATTACGCATGGGCCATGAATCCTGATGGTGCTAATAATCCACCTTTACCTGCCATAATTTCCAGGATGGATGAACAGGATCACCACTTGGATCAATTTGCACTAGCCCTGCAAACCCTGCTGACTCGCACTGCACATTTGGACCAAAGTGTCCCGCAAGTTATGGCTGCTCCTGAATTCCACTGATGCACCTAGTCCTACCAGGAGCTTGTCTGGTTCTGCACCTCTACCTCAGCGATATGGAGGCGATCCTAATCAGTGCAGAGGGTTTTTGAACCAGGTGGGCATTTACTTTGAGATGTTACCTCAGGCGTTTCTCTCTGACAGAGCTAAGGTGGGATTTCTCATCTCTTTACTCTCTGACACAGCTCTTGCCTGGGCTAATCCCTTGTGGGAGACTAATAAACCTGTGATTTCAAATTACCCTGAATTTGTGGCCTCCTTTCTAAGGGTTTTTGATGTTCCAGCTCGCTTCTCCTCTGCTGCTAAACGACTCATGTCCATTCAGCAAAGTACAAGAGCTGTTGCTCAGTATGTCATTAAGTTCCGTACGCTTGCAGCAGAGGTAGGCTGGAACAATGAAGCCCTTGTTGCCGCCTTCTTTCATGGACTCTGATGTGATTAAAGACGAAGTTGCTGCCAGAGATTTACCAGAAGATCTCGAGGCATTGGTGTCTTTTTTGATCCTAATTGACATCAGACTAAGTGAGAGGCCTTCTTTCAAGGAGCGCTTGCGGAAGCCTCCTGTACCGTTGTCTCCTACATGTTCGTTCCCACCCATGCCTCCCTCTCCTCCCATGCCTCCTGGTCCCGAGTCACCAGGTACTGCTGAGCCGATGCAGTTGGGATTCACACATCTCTCCGCGGCGGAGAGGGCCTTTAGGAGGAGGGAGGGGCTCTGCCTCTATTGTGGGTTACAGGGCCACCTTTTGAAGTCTTGTCCTACACGGCCGGGAAGCGCTCACACCTAAGGTCCTGTCGAGGGCAGACCTTAGGTGGTTTATCCTTGTCCCCGGAACCGCTAAAGGAGAAACCTTTGGTCACGGTTGTCCTTTCCTGGGTGGACTCCTCCATAGTCACCCAGGCTCTTGTTGACTCCGGTGCTGCGGGCTATTTCACTGACAGTGCTTTTGTATTGAAGCACTCCATTCCTGTTTTGCCTCGGTCCGTTCCGCTTGCTATTGAGGCTGGCAGGCCCCTTCAGCGCGCACTCGTTACTGACGAAACCGCTCCGTTGTCCATGGCTGTTGGGGCTCTCCATTTTGAAACCCTCCAGTTCCAGGTGATAAACCTTTTTCCGGTTGTTCTGGGTTATCCCTGGCTCCAAAAACACAATCCCAGTCTCGACTGGCGCAGGTCCGAAATTTTGTCGTGGTCTCCGCAATGTATTTCTACTTGTCTTCAGAAACCAGTTAAAGTCTTGTGCACTTCTTCAGTATCTCAATTGCCAGAGGAGTACCAAGAGTTCCTAGACGTTTTTGACAAGGTGCGTGCCGGTACGTTGCCTCCTCACCGGTCTTACGATTGTGCCATAGACCTGCAACCCGGAGCCATTCCTCCTCGGGGCCGGGTTTACCCTCTGTCACAGAGAATTGTGCTATGGAGAAGTATGTTTCCGATGCTCTGACGCGGGGGATCATCCGCAAATCCTGCTCTCCTGCAGGGGCTGGCTTCTTCTTTGTGAAGAAAAAGGGTGTCAAGTTAAGACCATGCATCGATTATAGGGGTCTTAATCGTCTTACCATTAAGAATGCTTACCCTATTCCGCTCATTCCGGAACTCTTTGACCGCCTCAAGGGAGCTACGGTCTTTACTAAGCTTGATTTGAGAGGAGCGTACAATCTCGTTAGGATCAAGGAGGGCCACGAATGGAAAACAGCATTTAACACCAGGAGCGGGCATTATGAGTATCTTGTAATGCCCTTTGGCCTATGTAATGCTCCTGCTGGTTTCCAGGAATTTATTAATGATGTCCTACGAGATATGTTGCAACAGTGTGTTGTGGTGTACTTAGACGACATCCTCATACACTCACCCACACTTGAGGCTCATCGTTCTAATGTTACACGGGTTCTTCAGAGACTACGTGAGAACGGCCTGTTTTGTAAACTTGAGAAATGTGAGTTCCATCAGACTTAAGTAACCTTCCTACGTTATGTTATCTCCGTTGCAGGGTTCTCCATGGATCCTGACAAGTTATCTGCAGTTCTGCAGTGGCCTCGCCCAGTTGGTCTTCGGTCTATTCAACGTTTTTTGGGGTTCGCCAATTACTATAGAAAGTTTATTAAAAACTTTTCTTCCTTGGTCAAACCTATTAGACATGACACGTAAAGAGAATGATCCACTCCATTGGTCACCTACTGCCATTAAGGCCTTTGATAGTCTTAAAGACTGCCTTTGCTGCTGCTCCAGTTCTGGCTCATCCTAACCCTGTCCTGCCTTTCGTTCTTGAGGTCGATGCGTCTGAGACTGGAGTAGGTGCTCTCTTGTCTCAACGTCCTACACCTGATGGTTCCTTGCATCCGTGTGGTTTCTTCTCTAAGAAATTGTCTCCAGCGGAGTGCAATTATGAAATTGGCGACAGGGAATTACTGGCCATAATTTTGGCACTCAAGGAATGGAGGCATCTTCTTGAAGGTACTAGCGTGCCAGTGCTCATTCTTACTGACCACAAGAATTTAACTTATCTATCTGAAGCAAAACGTTTGTCGCCCCAACAGGCCAGATGGGTGCTATTTTTGTCTCGGTTTAATTATGTGGTCTCCTACCTGCCTGGTAGTAAGAATGTTAGGGCTGATGCCCCCTCTCAACAATTTTCACCTCTGTCCAAGGAGGAGTCTGTACCTACTCCAGTTATACCTCCTGACCATATTTTGGCTACCATACATACTAATTTGACTTCTCCCTTGGGGGAGGAGATCCTGGCTGCACAAACCAATGCACCTCCTGAGGAACCTAGTGGTTAGTGTTTTGTTCCTGAGAATCTTCGAACTAAACTTTTGCACACTTACCACATCCTAAAGCCGCAGATCACCCAGGCAAGAACCAAATGATTTGGTCTGTAACTCGACAATTCTGGTGGCCAGGTTTTCGTTCTGATGTTGCTGCGTACAGAATAAGACTCCTCGACGTCTTCCTGTGGGTCTTCTTCAACCTATTGCTAATGGTGAGCGTCCTTGGACACATCTTTCCATGGACTTCATTGTCGAGCTCCCTGTTTCCAATGGCAATACTGTTATCCTTATGGTGGTTGACCGTTTTTCTAAAATGTCGCATTGCCTTGAAGAAGTTGCCTACCGCTCAGGAGCTTGTTTCAATTTTTGCCCGTGAGGTCTTCCGTTTACATGGGTTACCCAAGGAGACAGTGTCGGACCGGGGTAGCCAGTTTGTCTCCACATTTTGGCGTTCCTTTTGTGCTCAAATGGGGATCCAGCTCTCCTTCTGCTTGGCATATCACCTTCAATCCAATGGGGCTGCGGAACTGTCTAATCAAGCTCTGGAACAGTTCCTCCGTTGCTATGTCTCAGATCACCACAATAATTTGTCTGAACTGTTACCTTGGGCAGAGTTTTCTCGTAATAGTGCTATTAATGCTTCCTCCAAGTTATCCCCGTTCATGGCGAATTATGGGTTTCAACCATCCTTGTTGCCCGATTCATTCATGTCTCAGGGTATTCCGGCTTTGGAGGAGCATCTCCGGCAACTCCGTTCCACGTGGGTGCAGATTCAGGATTGCCTTCATCGTTCCAGGCTGATCGTAGGCATCCGCCTGCACCTTCCTACCAGGTTGGTGAGAGAGTTTGGCTGTCCTCCCGCAACTTGAACCTTCGTGTGCCTTCCAATAAACTGGCTCCCCGTTATGTTGGTCCTTTTCGAATACTTTGACGGGTCAATCCTGTGGCCTATGCTCTTGACCTTCCTCCTGCAATGCGCATCTCCAATGTTTTTCATGTCTCCCTCTTGAAACCATTGGTTTGTAATCGGTTTACTACTGTGTTGCCTCGTCCCCGTCCTATCTTTGTTGACAACCATGAGGAGTATGAGGTCAGCAGCATTATTGACTCTCGTATGTCCAGGGGCCGCGTACAGTATTTGGTTCATTGGAAGGGCTACGGTCCAGAGGAGCGTTTATGGGTTCCCTCCTCTGATGTTCATGCTCCCGCCCTCCTCCGTGCCTTCCATGCCAGTTTCCCCAATAAGCCTTTTGTCCTCCCGCGGGGGAGGGGTCGTCGATGGGAGGGTACTGTCAGGGTTTTTTCCTGACTTGTTTGCCATGTGCTGCTGGCAGCCATTTTACTCACCTCTCTTGCTGACTTTGGTGCATTCTGGGAGATGCTGCTCACTTCCTGTACTTCCTTTTATGGCCAGACTGGTTTACATCATCCATGTGAGACAGGATGCAGTCTCAGAATTGTGATGTCATCACTTATTATTTAAAGGGCCTTTGTTCAGTATGCTTTGCCCTTGCGTTGTCTCAAACCTGTTTGTGAGAGCTCCTGTGTATTACCTGGCTGTCTGACGTCCCTCCTGGTTCCTGATCCCTGGCTTGTTCCTGACTCTGCTGTTCTCCTTGTTCCTGATTCCGGCTCGTCTGACTACTTGCTTTGGCTCCTGACTCTGCTTGTCTGACTACCAGTTCTAGTTTTGACTCCTGGCTTGTTATTTGACTTGTGGACTTTTTATTATTTTTTGCTATTAATAAAGGTGTGATTATTTTTGCACTTCTCGTCTGTCTGATTCCTGGCACCCTGACAGTGACTTGGTCTTTGCACATTTTTTAAGTTTTATCTCTTTCATGTATATGCTTCTTCTGATGCTGCTTTTGGCATTCATGATGGTGAGAATCCTTGAGCCCCACCATTTCTTTTTGTTCAGGTGGCAGCAGTACTTCTTTTGCACTTCTTTTGCCTCCTCCTAGTGGTCAGGAGGGGAATTCCCACAATTGATGATTTGTGGACTCAATTTTGTTTTTGTATGCAGATCTTTTGCTTTGTAGCGATTAATTTATGATGCATATATACAATTACTTTAATGTCCTTTTAAGAAGACTTGATAGAATTGTATACTCTGGAAAAGAGGGAGAGCAACTCTTAGCCTGAGGCTATGCCCTTCCCATTACTCAGCATGCTTTCACGTTTTGTTTTTAACAATCTAGCTAATGCTAAGGTATTTAAATACTTATATACTCAATAGAACCTTTTTTGGACATTATTATGGTCTCTTTTTAGTAGTTTTTCCTTTTGCAAGTGTTCTGTCCAGCATCATCTTGGGCTGCACATGTGGGCTTGCAAATGCCAATCCACAGTTGTCCATAGCATGGGCTGGTCAATTTTCTGTTTGTAAGCTACCAGACCACCCATAGTAAGTATTGCTATTGATGTTTACTTTGTCACTATTCATGTTTGCTTAAACAGGTACTTTTCTTATAGCTAGCACTTTCTCTATTTTACATGAACATCCTTCAAAGCTATGTTAAGATAAATATTGCTTGTCTTTCACTTGCCTATATTGATCTCACTTTTTGGAATATAGAAAGTTGCATTTACAGAAAACGGCAATCTTGCAGTGTGTGTCTAGTTTAGAAAATGTAATGCGATATCTCACTAGAGTGTTCATGTTAAACACATTCCTAATAAATAGGAAATGAAGACTCATAATAACTTATAGAGGGGAAGCAAGGTCTGTGACATCCCTTGAATGAATACTAAATGTTGCATTTTGTTTCAGAATCTCCCGTTGGTATCGGTGTGCATCTGTATCAGTGTGGGTGTGTAGTTGTACGTATTTGTGTGTCTGAGACATCAATTCATGGCCATCAATTTATCTGTTGCATGTAAAAACATTCTTTTAACTTGTCGCCTATGGGAAGTATAATGTACTAACACGTGTAGCAGCGCTACCATCAAGTTGATTAGCAGAGTTCTTTGAATCATCGTGTTTTGTTATAACGCAATAAACGGACAACAGTTCAATGTCTGTATCAGTCTCTATATTGTATCAGTACTAGAACAGCCTTTTCAATTTATATATGTATTAGTTACTGGAGCAATATAAATCTGACATATATTCTTCTCCCGTAGTAAGTCAGAGACTAGTTTCCTCCGACAGTTGATAAATGAGACTCATGCTGCACCGACTGAACACTACATGTCCTTTTACCCTCTGGATGCTGGAACTGCTGCCAGTCAGGCCTTGGTTATCGGCCCGGATGACTTTATTGTGGCTGTTGTTAGGTAAGTGACACTAACAATCTTTTGCCACTGTAGCCCAAATGCAGTCCATTATAGTCAGATCCAAAAAGTAAACTATACATGCCCAATACCAAGGGCAGCAGATTTCTAGCATCGGGTCCCTCATCACCACGGGTTATATGTGAATAAACTTGCTTGTACTAACTGATAACTGCATGCTTTCCTCCACCTGAGTTTGCAACATTTTATTGAAGGTTCAAAAATAAATTGTGCACTCACTCCCTAGACACGAGGGAGCACAGAGGATGTGTCATCGTTTTAAACTAAATTTATTCCATGTACTGTATATATTACTGACAGGAAAAGTGTTACATCCTTGCACCGTGTGTTACTAGAAAGGAAAGGGTTAAAAGCATGCTCTGTAAATGTTACTAAGAAGAGGGTTTAATATGAGGGTTCCTTTCAGAAAAGGGGAATAAAAAACATTGAACTGTGCACTGTATAAATATGAGGAGTTATAAATGGGAAGGATGCATGGGGCAACAGTTTTCCATGTGACTAGAGCCGCACAAAACCTTAATACTACAGTTAATATTTATATTCTTTACTTTGAGCATATAAAAGTTTGTTACCATTCTGCGATTATTAAAACTATATAGTCAAAATAAAGAATGTCTTACATCCACAGTGCACTCAACTACTTTATATTTGCAGGAATAGTTAATAAGAGAATACATATTTAGTAGTTTACTTTTTAAATTTGAAATATAAATAAGAATCAGAAAAAGCAAGGAAAAAGGTCCTACATTGTGTTCTGTAGTTGTAACAAATAATTTGAGGCCAACGTGATTAAACAATTAGAAAGTTTATTTACTATAATAAAAAGGTAAAACATATATGCAATTACAATAAAACAGCAAGCAAATTATTTCAGTCAACTATTTACAAATTATATTTATTTTGCAACCAGCAAGTTATTAGTCACAACCAATTAGTCACAACCAAAAGTTTTCTCTAGTTATACTGAAATAGCAAAACAAGCTTTAAGTTATATAATACTTAATACTTAACTTCAGTTTTTTCAATTGAAGATTAGAAGCTCCACAGCACCATAGCCCAGATGTAATCATTCAAATAGCTTCTTAATTCTGTGCTTCTTGCCATCATCTAGTTCACTGTTTAGAAGCTCAGATAATTCTAAGAACAATAGTGAACAAAGTTTCACCGCCCCATTTTTAATCATAAAGTATGCGACATTTGATAATTACTATGATCTATTATGTTAAAGATTTAACTCCACTATAAGAACACTTGTCCTGCTGGCAGGAAGAACATTAAGTGCCCCACTTCAATTGATCTAAAGACTCTGCCTTTGCTATCCTCCCCACTGATCTGTTTATAATTGGGAAAGTAATTGATCTACTTTGGTATCTGATAGCACATCTGCAGGTAACTGAGGCCAATAACACCATTAGGAACATGTGGCTATCACTGAAACTTACAAATATAGCAAATGGCAACCTGCATAAACAGCTTACATGCCAGCGCAATTACTGTTTACCCATCAGACTGTCCTCAGTGCAAATAACCTCTACCTAAACCACCCCCTAGTGCATACAAAATTGTCCTCCTTTACCCCCTAGCATAGATAACCACTGTGCTCCTGACCACAATTAATCCCTTACCCTAACCCCTAAATGAGCCCTACCTGATCCTAACATTTTAAAATCTAGACTCCCCCAGTGCAAGTGACCCCTTTCTCCACCAAGTCGAAGTTATCCATACCTGACCCCACTGTAATCCTTTACCCGTATGGTTTTCAGCTGTCCTCATCAAAAATAGTGAATTACCAAGAGGTGACAGTAGAGTGGTTTTGTCAAAATCCTACACCCACTGAGAGTTGCACACAAAGCAGTTATTTTATCCTCGGCTGCCAGTTAGACACAAAACAATGATCACTTGTCTGCTAGTAACTATAAATAAACACAAAGCAGTGTGTTGCCCCCTTGGTACTTAGGGCTAGATTTACAGATCATTTGCATTTGGGGGCATGTTAAACCTGCCTAGTGTTTTCTCCATTAAAATCTACTCATTATTGCAAGGCCAAAAACATGCATCTGCTTCAGATGAACTTATACATAAGCCAGTGCAGTTTTAAGATCTACTTGACCGGTAAATATAAATAACACAAAATGTAAAATTAGTGCAGTGGTTTGTAAAGTTTTATTAGCTAATCAACTAGGAAGAATCTCCTCTAATACTAAGATGACGTTTCCCTAAGCAGCAGCTTAGAAATCCAGACCTGTTAGTCCCGTTTAGTCACTTTTATTGCCATTAACACACAAAGCAGTGGTTTTAAAGGGACATGAAACCCAAATATTTTCTTTCATGATTCAGATAGAGAATACAATTTCAAACAACTTTCCAGTTTACTTCTATTATTTAATTTGCTTCTTTCTCTTGTTATCCTTTGCTGAAATGTTTATCTAGGAAAGTTCATGTGCAGCAGAGAACCTAGGGTCTAGCTGTTGATTGGTGGCTGCATATATAAACTGATTGTCATTGGCTCACCCATGTGTTCAGTTAGAAACTAGTAGTGCACGGCTGCTCCTTCAACAAATGATACCAAGAGAATAAAACAGATTAGATAATAGAAGTAAATTAGAAAGCTGTTTAAAATTGTATTCCCTATCTGAATAATGAAATAATTTTTGGGGGTTTCATGTCCCTTTAATCCCCCTTTGGCTGCCAGTTATATACACAGGGCAGCAAATGTACACATTTTGCTACCAATAACATGCAATTTAGTGATTTGTCAACTCTCCTTGCACATAGATTAATTTCATCTTTGAATAGAAACATATTTGTAATATACATGTATTGGCAAAAATGCTTCTATAAAAGTTATCACTGTTTTAGTGTTAACATTTTTCTCTGCACGTGCATGTGAAGCATAGCTATATATTCTCAGTGCACCAGCATTTTACATACTGCAGCTGCTCAAAGTGCCAGTGGGGCTTGTATCACTTCAGCAAATTGAGCAATTACCAGATGATACAAGAACCTTAGGCTCCATGGGCAAGTGCTGTGTTTAAAATGCTGGTGCATGGTGCAGACTTAAAGTGAAGGTCAATTCGATTCGAAGTGCCCGGTTTTTATAATCCTATTAAAAACAAGGGCACTTTAATTTATCAAAATTGACATTTCACTTGTTTTCTTCAAAAACTTACCTTTTAATCCTGACAGCAGCTCCAGCCCCGGCTGTCGGAAGCCTCTTCATACGTCAGAAATTAAGAATCCGGCTTCCTCCAATCACGCCCCCCCCCCCAGGGGATTTATGGCCTGAGGCAACGCCGTGATTGGGGGAAGCCGGATTTGTCATTTTGGACCCGCAAAGAGGGCTTGCGACGGGCGGAGGAAGCGCTGCAGCGGCTGTCAGGATTAAAAGGTACGTTTTTGAAGAAAACAAGTGAAATGTCAATTTTGATGAATTAAAGTGCCCTTGTTTTTAATAGGATTTTTAAAACCGGGCACTAATTCATTGAAATTGACCTTCACTTTAAATACATTTTTGAAACAGCTATAGCTTTTATTAGAATAATTTTTACTAATACAGTACATGTATATTGCAAAAAATATTCTATTCAAAAGTGTAATGAATCCATGTGGATTTAAATTTTGGCTGGAATGTCCCTTTAACTACTAGTAATAAAAGTTCAGTGATTTAAACGCTTTTGTGCCGGTAATATATACAGCAGCTTTTTTTTTTTTTTTTTTTTAAAGCCCTTTGTGGTAGTATGACAAAGAGCAGAGATTTTGTTTTAACATCACTTTTAACCCATATGTATGCACAAATCCTCTCCCCAGAAATACAATACTAATATCTCTGAGAGATTGAGAAATGATAATAAGAAAAAAAAATCTCCACCTTAACCCTTTCCTGACGGTACTTATATGTCTACGTCAGAACAAAGTTCCAATGTAAACAAATAAGTAAAAATTTAAATCACGCAATCGTTCATGCAATTTCGTGTTTCAATTATGGGATCGTGCCAGGGGAGAGTGCCTATGATGCTAGGCACCCCCTCCAGCCCGCGATCCCATTCAGGAAGCGCCTATGACTTCAGTACAGCCAAACAGTCAAGGACGTTCCTTGCTGTCCTAATGGCGCTAAAACCCAGTGTAGTTAGGACGACATGGAACGTCCTAACGGCGGGAAGGGGTTAAAATGGTTTCGATTATTTCAACTTTCTATCCTTCTCTATGGGTTTTTCTTATCTTTTCTCTACTCCTGTCTCCTCTTCTGTCCTCACATTTGTTTATCGTTTCAGCTCTCTGAACCGTCCTTTCGGGAGTGGCATAATTACACCCTCTGGGATCATCCTCAACAGCCAGATCTTGGATTTCTTTTGGAGAAATGGAAGTGGGGACATCTCATCTCAGGCACCGGTAATGATCTTAAAAAGCTGACTTATGCAATGATAAAACAAATGCCCTGGTCTAATTCTGTTTGAATCTAAAATGTTTCCTGCTCTGTTATAATCTCTTCTTAACCTTTTTTTTTATTTACATACTTTTATTTTACAAGATACAATGAGTCCACGGATTTCATCCTTGTGGGATATCGCCTCTTGGTCAGCAGGAGGAGGCAAAGAGCACCACAGCAGAGCTGTATATATAGCTCCTCCCTTCCCTCCCAGCCCAGTCATTCTCTTTGCCTGTGTAGTGATAGGAAGAGGTAAAGTGAGGTGTTAGTTTAGATTCTTCAATCAAGAGTTTATTATTTTTAAAATGGTACCAAAGTGTGCTATTTTACTATAGGGTGTAGCTGTAGTCCTTGTCAGCCTCTAGAGTAGAGCTACAGGGGGCTTTAAAGCAATTGGAACTGGTGGAGTTTTACCCTCTCTGCGCCTCCCATGCTAGTGCTGCCCTTCTGGTTTGATGGTCTTAGCAAATAGTAACTAAGGCCCTTTCTGTGTCCAGAGAATTGCTGGAGGGAAGAAGACCTCTTGTTCCTGTGAGACGTGTCATGCTGTCGCTCAGCATAGAGGTAAGTGCAATCTTTATTTTTCTGGGCCATGCTACCTCAGAACTGGCTGTACTTTGTTATTGGAAATCATAGGCTCTCTAAGAAGGGCTTTCCTATATTACATAGTGTGGGGTTGTCATGTATCATGTCATCAGGCACTATAGTTTTTCTTTTACATGTTTGGGGAAATGAACTGTTTCTGTAAGGGCTCCCTTCAGGTCACTACCGATGTGTACCAGGGACTGACTCTGGGGATGTGTTACCGGAGACTCCGGTTTATAGCAATGTGTGTTGTTTTGGTTGATAAGGTGGTATTACGTAAACTTGCCAGATTTTATGTGGCTGCCGCAACAGGTTACGGCATTTCAAGTTTGGGGTTTGCTCCGTCCTGTTATGCATACGGCGCTCCTTCTCGGATGTTTTAGAAGACACCCACGAAGGGCGGGGCTTCGTTTGGCGTGCTGGGGCTCAGTAATTAGCAGCGCAGTGCTCATTCTCTTCCGGGACGATCGGATTATCGATAGAAGCTGTGTTCTGGTAACGCCAAGACCGCATGGTTGTGCACTAAGCAAGCGGTCTTGGCCATTGTGGGATCAGTATGGATTGTGCCTGAGAGTGATCGGCAGACCGTAGGGGCAGGTAGGCACCTCAGCAGAGCTGTTGAGGCGAGGTGCTGATTCTTGTTAGGAACTAATTTTCACTGAAATCGTAACACACACATAAATTGGTAGGTTTTTATATTCTACGAATATTGCTTATATTTTGTCATAGTTTGTAAAGGTAAACATTTCAAATATACACCTTAAAGTGACAGGACCAATTTTGACTTGTTTTTTTCTGTTATCATGGAATCTGATGCAATTCAGACTGCAGCCTGTTCCATGTGTTTGAATGCCACTGTGGAACCTCCTGTTCCTTTTTTTCCCTTCCTGCATTGAGAGGGCTTTGCACTATAGAGACAATATTTTTCTTGATACATCTTTGTCTAAGGCAGATGCTTCTCAAGAGTCTACGAATCAGATGCAGTGTATGCCGCAACTTTCTCCCCAAGCGTCACAGTCCCTAACGCCCGCTCAGGTGGGAACTTGTATTTCGCCAGTCTCTGCTTCTTTTACATTAAAGGACATAGCCGCAGTGATGTCCTCTACTCTTTCTGAGGCGTTATCTACACTTCCCATATCGCACGGCAAGCGTACGAGAAGGGACAATTACGTGGTTAATGCAGCCTCTGATACTAGTATGGCGATTGTGGAAGTACCTTCCAGGGTTCTGAGTTGGAAGGTACAGAAGTCCTTTCGGAGGGTGAGCTTTCTGATTCAGGAAATGCTTTGCCCCTAACTGATTCTGAAGTGTCTTTCAGGTTTAAGCTTGAACACCTCCGCTTATTGCTGAGGGAGGTATTGGTTACGCTGGATGATTGTGACTCAATAGTGGTTCCTCCAGAAAAATTTAGTTAATTGGACGGATACTTGGAAGTCCCATTTTACTCATATGTCTTTCCAGTTCCTAAGAGGACTTCAGAAATTATTGCAAAAGAGTGAGAGAGACCTGGTATTCCTTTCTCTCCCTCTCCCATATTTAAAAAGATGTATCCTGTAGCCGACGCTATTATGGATTCTTGGCAGACAGTCCCTAAGGTGGAGGGAGCTATTTCTACCCTGGCCAAAAGGACTGCTATTCCCATCGAGGATAGTTGTGCCTTCAAGGACCCTATGGATAAGAAATCGGAGGGTCTTCTTAAGAAGATTTACGTTCACCAGGGATTTCTATTACAACCAGCGGCTTGCATTGTTAGTTACCAGTGCAGCCGCTTATTGGTTTGATGCTCTGGAAGAGTCTCTTAAGACTGAGACTCCTTTTGGAAGAGATACAGGATAGGATTAAAGCTCTTAAATTAGCTAACCTGTTTATTACGGATGCTTCCCTGCAGATTACTAAATTTGCGGCTAAGAGTTCGGGCTTTGCCATCTTAGCACGCAGGGCTTTGTGGCTGAAGTCTTGGTCTGCGGATGTGTCATCCAAGTCTAAGCTTTTGGCTATTCCTTACAAGGGAAGACCCTGTTCGGGCCTGACTTGAAGGAAATAATTTCCGACATAACGGGAGGCAAGGGTCATCTCCTCCCTCAGGATAAAAAGTCTAAACAGAGAGGGCGACAGAGTAATTTTCGTTCCTTTCGAAATTTCAAGGGATTTGCCTCTTCCGCTAAACAGGAAGGGAATTATTCACAAACCAAGTCCACTTGGAGACCCAACCAGTCTTGGAACAAGGGTAAACAATCCAAGAAGCCTGCTGCTGCTACCAAGTCAGCATGAAGGGTCGGCCCCCGATCCGGGACCGGATCTTGTGGGGGACAGACTCTCTCTCTTCATCCAGGCCTGGATAAGAGATGTTCAGGATCCCTGGACACTAGAAATTGTGTCTCAGGGATATCAGTTGGAGTTCAAAAACTCTCTTCCCAGAGGAAGGTTTCTTCTTTCTCGATTATCTGCAGACCAGATAAAGAGAGAGGCGTTCTTACGTTGTGTAGGAGACCTCTCTTCCATGGGAGTAATATGTCCTGTTCCGATACGGACAGGGATTTTATTCAAATCTCTTTGTAGTTCCCAAAAAAGAGGGAACGTTCCGACCTATTCTAGACCTCAAAAGTCTAAACAAGTGTCTGAGTTCCAACCTTCAAGATGGAAACTATTTGTACCATTCTTCCATTGATCCAGGAGGGTCAATTTATGACTACTGTGGATCTAAAGGATGCATATCTACATGTTCCTATCCACAAAGATCATCACAAGTTCCTCCATTTTGCCTTTCTGGACAAACATTATCAGTTTGTGGCTCTTACTTTCGGTCTGGCCACGGAGCCCAGAATTTTCACAAAGGTTCTGGGGTCTCTGCTGGCAGTTCTCAGGCCGCGGGGCATTGCAGTGGCGCCTTATCTGGACGATATTCTGATCCAGGTGTCGTCTTATCAGCTAACAAAGTCTCATACCGACATTGTTCTGTCCTTTCTAAGGACTCACGGGTGGAAAGTGAATCTAGAAAAGAGTTTGTTAGTTCCATAGACAAGGGTTCCTTTCTTGGGAACTCTAATAGACTCTCTCTCCATGAAGATCTTTTTGACGGAAGTCAGAAAGTTAAAGATTCCGAATACATGCCGATCCCTTCAGTCCAATCCTCGGCCGTCAGTGGCTCAGTGCATGGAGGCAATTGGATTGATGGTAGCGGCAATGGACATCATTCCGTTTGAGCAGTTTCAGAGGTCTGAGATGAGAACGAGCAGACAGTGGAATGGAGATTATGCAAATTTGTCTCCTCAAATAGATCTAGGTCAGGAGACAAGGGACTCTCTTCTATGGTGGTTGTCGCTGGATCATCTGTCCCAGGGGACATGCTTTCGCAGACCCTCATGAGTGATAGTGACAACAGACGCCAGTCTGATAGGATGGGGAGCAGTCTGGAACTCCCTGAGGGCTCAGGGTGTATGGAATCGATCGGAGTCTCTACTTCCCATCAATATCTTAGATTTGAGAGCAATATTCAAAGCGCTTCAGACTTGACCTCAGTTGACTTCGGCCAAATTCATCAGATTCCAGTCGGACAACATTACGACTGTAGATTACATCAATCATCAGGGAGGAACAAGGAGTTCCTTAGCGATGACAGAAGTAGCCAAGATCATTCAGTGGACGGAGGCTCACTCTTGTTATCTGTCGGCAATCCACATCCCAGGTGTGGAAAACTGGGAAGCGGATTTTCTGAGCAGACAGACTTTTCATCCGGGGGAATGGGAACTCCATCCAGAGGTATTTGCCAACCTGATTCTCAGATGAGGCAGGCCGGAGTTGAATCTTATGGCGTCTCGTCAGAATGCCAAACTTCAGAGATACGGGTCCAGGTCCAGGGTTCCCCAGCCCGAGCTGATAGATGCCTTGGAAGTGCCTTGATCATTCAGCCTAGCTTATGTGTTCCCTCCATTTCCTCTCCTTCCCCGGGTGATTGCTTGAGTCAAACAGGAGAGGGCTTCAGTGATCCTCATTGCTCCTGCGTGGTTTCGCAGGACTTGGTATGCCGATCTGGTGGACATGTCATCTCAGCCACCCTGGAAGCTTCCATTGAGGAAAGACCTTTTCATTCAGGGACCCTTCCATCATCCGAATCTAGTTTCTCTGCAGCTAACTGCTTGGAGATTGAACGCTTGATTTTATCTAAGCGAGGGTTCTCTGATTCGGTCATTGATACCTTGATTCAGGCACGTAAGCCTATTACTAGAAAGATTTACCATAAGATATGGCTTAATATCTTTATTGGTGCGAATCCAAGGGCTACTCATGGAGTAGGGTTAGGATTCCCAGGATTTTGTCTTTTCTCCAAGAAGGATTGGAGAAAGGGTTGTCAGCAAGTTCCTTAAAGGGACAGATTTCTGCTTTGTCTATTTTGCTACACAAACGTCTGGCAGATGTTCCAGATGTTCAATCTTTTTGTCAGGCTCTGACTAGAATCAGGCCTGTGTTTAGACCAATTGCTCCTCCTTGGAGTTTGAATTTAGTTCTTAATGATCTTCAAGGGGTTCAGTTTGAACCTATGCATTCCATAGATATTAAGTTATTATCTTGGAAAGTTTTATTTTTGGTTGCTATTTCTTCTGCTCGCAGAGTTTCTGAGCTTTCGGCATTACATTGTGATTCTCCTTATCTTATTTTTCATTCCGATAAGGTGGTGTTACGTACCAAACCTGTCTGTTACATAATTTGTACGTGGTCAGTGCCTTGAAGTTCTACTTTTTTCAGGGAAACGTAGGGGTCAGAAAGCTACTGCTTCCTCTCTTTCTTTTTGGTTGAAGAGTATCATCCGCTTTGCATATGAGACTGCTGGACAGCAGCCTCCTGAACGAATTACGGCTCATTCCACTAGGGCTGTGGCTTCCTCATGGGCATTCAAAAATGATGCTTCCGTTGAACAGATTTGCAAGGCTGCAACTTGGTCGTCTCTTCACACTTTTTCCAAATTTACAAATTCAATACTTTTGCCTCATCTGAGGCTGTTTTTGGGAGAAAAGTTCTTCAAGCAGTTCTGCCTTCCGTTTAGGTGCCCTGTCTTGTCCCTCCCTTTTCATCCGTGTACTATAGCTTTGGTATTGTATCCCACAAGTAAGGATGAAATCCTTGGACTCATCGTATCTTGTAAAAGAAAAGGAAATGTATTCTTACCTGATAAATTAGTTTCTTTTACGATACGATGAGTCCATGGCCCACCCTGTTTTTTATGGGACAGGTCTTTAATTTTATTAAACTACAGTCACCTCTGCACCTTGGCTTTTACTTTCTCTTCCTAACTTCAGTCGAATGACTGGAGTGGGAGGGAAGGGAGGAGCTATATATACAGCTCTGCTGTGGTGCTCTTTGCCTCCTCCTGCTGACCAGGAGGCAATATCCCACAAGGAAGGATGAAATCCGTGGACTCATCGTATCGTAAAAGAAACAAATTTATCAGGTAAGAATAAATTTCCTTTTTATAATGCTGCTATCGTGAATCAACCACTAACAAAGACTTGCAGTTTAAAGGAAGATAAAAAAGGGCCAGATCGGGTTTTTGCAATCGTTTGTGCGCAGGTTAAATTGCGCTGGTATTACAAGTTGAAAGTATGGAAGTAGCGTAGATTTGCTTTAGAAGGATTAACGCGTCGTCAGAGCTCTAGTTGACTTTGGCAAAACAAAAAATTGTTACAAAACACATCAAAAATACATTACAAAGTACACTTATACTCATAATAACACAATCTAATTAAAAACAATATTGCACAAAAACGTTTTAAGAGCTCAAAGATATGAGATCTCAGGTGATCTAAAGATGTATATGTTTGTGTGTGTGTGTGTGTATATATGTATGTATATATATATATATATATATATATATATATATATATATATATATATGTATATATATATATGTATATATATATATATATATGTATATATATATATATATATATATATATGTATATATATATGTATATATATATGTATATATATATATATATATGTATATATATATATATATATATGTATATATATATATAATCAAGAAATAGATACAGGAGAGAAGAATTCGCTATAGGCTAGTATTTGAAAGGTTGCCAAAGTCGGCTCTACCTTTCCTTATAAATAATAGTGGTGCAGACCCTTATAGAAAAATGTAATGTTAAACACAACAGGAGAACTCATCCGGGAAAAGTAGCCAGGATGAAAAAAGACGGGGATTACAGCACTCTTTTGAAAATAGTCAATTTTTTACTAGCACAATATTTGACATAAATTACAAAGGAGATGGCACATAGGGCCCTCCCCTTACCCACGCAATGCAAAGAAAGGTAATATTTACAATGTGAGAATTCAAAGTCAGTTTGCAACAAAAATATATTACAAAAAATATTGGATATATCAAATCCAATACACTAAACCTGACCGGTCAGGGGATGTGCGGTACAATTTGCCCAGAAACATAAATACAGCAAAAATGCGGAATTGGCCATAGAAAGACCAGTCAAACTTTCTACACCCTGCTGCACACAGCACCCCTGTAGAGAGGTTCCAGCTGGGCAGGTTAAACGGCAAATGGGATCTAAGAAAGTGGTGACAGTCTTAAAATAGACGGTATAAAAGTATCAGGCATACCTTAAGATAATGTACAATATAGAAAGTATATTCAGAGGGAAAGTGTACATCAAAGATCGACTACACCCTGCTGCGACCGACACCTCACCTTGGAGGTATATGCTGTCGGGCAGGTAATAGAAATGGGATCTAATTGATCAATGGCGACACACCCTCCGGATATGTACATAAGTTTGTAAACATAACATTTGGATCTGCATATGAAATGGCATATATAGACTTGATATCAAGGTATAGATGGTCAAGGGTTAAATTCAGAACAGAAACCTTAAAGCAATAACGTAAGCACATGCAATTAAGGCAAGCAAACAAACATGTTAGTGCTAAGCATGAATCCATCCATTATTAGGTAAGCTGTGATCCTTGAAAGTTCCTGAGGAAAGCCGGACGCCCTCTCGACAGAGCAGCGTTTGCCAAGGTGCAAAGTTAGTGCACAGTATTCAGAACTGATTAGTGCAGTTAGTGGCAAGAAAAATAATAACAATGTGGAACCATACGACCTGAGTGATTCAGTCAATGTAAGCCGTGCCAAGTAGCTGTAAATCCATGGCAGGTATTGCCAAATGCTGATCCGAAGTTTGCTTCGGGATGCCTGTAAGGTGGCCGTGAAGACGTGCTGAAAGTTACTTTCTCCAAGATTCACACACGCACATCACGTGATCCGGTCGGCTGGACCTATGCCGACGCGCGTTTCACCCGTACGTCCAAGATGCTTAACGGGCTTCGTCAGGGCGTGATATCCAAGGTGTCATTACCTCCATATTTATATAGAATGTAGTTAGTGCCTCTACTGACGGGTGAAAATATTGCAAGTTGATCTAAAATGTCAAACCTAAAAACCTAATATCCATACTTATATTAAAGTGACGTAATAAAAATCCCTGTCTTTTTTCATCCTGGCTACTTTTCCCGGATGAGTTCTCCTGTTGTGTTTAACATTATATATATATATATATATATATATATATATATATATATATATATATATATATATATATATATATATATACATACTGTGTGTATGTGTGCGTGTGATATATGTATATATATATAGTCCTCTTAACAAATGCACTCTCAGGTCTTTCTCTGTGAACAAAATCTGTTTTTTATTGGAACGTTTTCGGGAAGAAGTTCCCCTTCATCAGCATACTTCTCCCCGAAAACGTTCCAATAAAAAACAGATTTTGTTCACAGAGAAAGACCTGAGAGTGCATTTGTTAAGAGGACTATTTCCTACATTTATGCACCCAGGCGGATGACGTTGGGAGGGTAACACTGTGGATTGGAACTGCCCTCCTAGACCAGACCGGGTACACATCCCATGACCTTGCAACATGCTCAGCCCTGGGTGCTCACTGGCACGCAAAAGAAGCTGTGCTGTCCCCAGAGGCACAGGCAGTTAACCCCAGACAGGTCTGGGTGCAAGAACCATAGGGGAAATTACAAAACAAATTAATACAACAAACAGAAAAAGCCTTGCACTCACTAGCAAGCTCTGAGCTAAGATTAAAAGCAAAAATGGAAAGGTTAGTTACCGCATCTGGCCAAATGGGACAAGCCCAGGTACCAAGTCAAGGTCCTTTCCAAAAACCTGGGACCCTAAAACAGCCACACAATGCAAGTTTTCAATCCTAACAAACTGTGAACAAGTGAAGGGTGCACAGGCTTAACTGCCTGTGACTCTGGGGACAGCACAGCTTCTTGTGAGTGCCAGTGAGCACCCAGGGCTGAGCATGTTGCAGGGTCATGGGATGTGTACCCGGTCCGGTCTAGGAGTGCAGTCCACTTCCGTGTTTTGTATATGACTAGGGTGATTACGTAAGCCTGTGCACCCTTCAGTTGTTCCCAGTTTGTTTGGATTGAGAGCTTGCATTGTGTGGCTGTTTTAGGGTCTCAGGTTTTTGGAAAGGACCTTGACGTGGTACCTGGGCTTGTCGCATTTGGCCAGATGCAGTAACTAACCTTTCCATTTTTGCTTTTAATCTTAGCTGAGAGCTTGCTAGTGAGTGCAGGGCTTTCTCTGTGTTTATATATATATATATATATATATATATATATATGTATATGTATGTATGTATACAGGGAGTGCAGAATTATTAGGCAAATTAGTATTTCTTCTGTTATGTGTGATCAGTCCACGGGTCATCATTACTTCTGGGATATAACTCCTCCCCAACAGGAAATGCAAGAGGATTCACCCAGCAGAGCTGCATATAGCTCCTCCCCTCTACGTCAGTCCCAGTCATTCTCTTGCACCCAACGACTAGATAGGATGTGTGAGAGGACTATGGTGATTATACTTAGTTTTTATGACTTCAATCAAAAGTTTGTTATTTTAAAATAGCACCGGAGCGTGTTATTACTTCTCTGGCAGAGTTTGAGGAAGAATCTGACAGAGATTTTTACTATGATTTTAACCGGAGTCGTTAAGATCATATTGCTGTTCTCGACCATCTGAGGGAGGTAAAGGCTTCAGATCAGGGGACAGCGGGCAGATGAATCTGCATTGAGGTATGTGGCAGTTTTTATTTTCTGAATGGAATTGATGAGAAAAGCCTGCCATACCGTTAAAATGACATGTATGTATACACTTCAGTATTCTGGGGATGGTATTTCACCGGAACTACTCTGTTAAAGGTCATTAATACTTTTAATAACTATTCTCATATTAAACGTTTTTGCTGGAATGTAGAATCGTTTAACTTTGCTGAGGTACTGTGTGAATAAATATTTGGGCATTATTTTCCACTTGGCAGTTTTTTTGCTTTAATTGTGACAGTTTCGTTTCTCTTCACTGCTGTGTGGGAGAGGGAGGGGCCGTTTTTGGCGCTCTTTGCTACGCATCAAAAAAATTCCAGTCAGTTACTTTTATATTTCCTGCATGATCCGGTTCATCTCTGACAGATCTCAGGGGTCTTCAAACTTCTTTGAAGGGAGGTAAATTCTCTCAGCAGAGCTGTGAGAATCCTTATAGTGACTGTGAATAAAAACGTTGTTTTATTTTCTTATGTACAAATTTAATTAGTGTTGTTTTTACTAATGGGAACAAACCTTTGCTAAAAGATTGTGTTGTTTTAAAGTTTGATGCTATAACAGTTTTTCAGTTCATTATTTCAACTGTCATTTAATCGTTAGTACCTCTTTGAGGCACAGTGCGTTTTTTTGCTAAAAAAGATTATAACCAAGTTGTAAGTTTTGTTGCTAGTGTGTTAAACATGTCTGACTCAGAGGAAGATATCTGTGTCATTTGTTCCAATGCCAAGGTGGAGCCCAATAGAAATTTATGTACTAACTGTATTGATGCTACTTTAAATAAAAGTCAATCTGTACAATGTGAACAAATTTCACCAAACTGCGAGGGGAGAGTTATGCCGACTAACTCGCCTCACGCGGCAGTACCTGCATCTCCCGCCCGGGAGGTGCGTGATATTTTGGCGCCTAGTACATCTGGGCGGCCATTACAGATAACATTACAAGATATGGCTACTGTTATGACTGAAGTTTTGTCTAAATTACCAGAACTAAGAGGCAAGCGTGATCACTCTGGGGTGAGAACAGAGTGCGCTGATAATGCTAGGGCCATGTCTGATACTGCGTCACAGCTCGCAGAGCATGAGGACGGAGAGCTTCATTCTGTGGGTGACGGTTCTGATCCAAACAGATTGGACTCAGATATTTCAAATTTTAAATTTAAATTGGAGAACCTCCGTGTACTACTAGGGGAGGTCTTAGCAGCTCTCAACGATTGTAACACCGTTGCAATACCAGAGAAACTGTGTAGGTTGGATAAATACTTTGCGGTACCGGCGAGTACTGACGTTTTTCCTATACCTAAGAGACTAACTGAAATTGTTACTAAGGAGTGGGATAGACCCGGTGTGCCGTTCTCACCCCCTCCAATATTTAGAAAGATGTTTCCAATAGACGCCACCACTAGGGACTTATGGCAAACGGTCCCCAAGGTGGAGGGAGCTGTTTCTACTTTAGCTAAGCGTACCACTATCCCGGTGGAGGATAGCTGTGCTTTCTCAGATCCAATGGATAAAAAATTAGAGGGTTACCTTAAGAAAATGTTTGTTCAACAAGGTTTTATATTACAACCCCTTGCATGTATCGCGCCGATTACGGCTGCGGCAGCATTTTGGATTGAGTCGCTTGAAGAGAACCTTAGTTCCTCTACGCTAGACGACATTACGGACAGGCTTAGAGTCCTTAAACTAGCTAATTCTTTCATTTCAGAGGCCGTAGTACATTTAACCAAACTTACGGCTAAGAACTCAGGATTCGCCATACAGGCACGCAGGGCGCTGTGGCTAAAATCCTGGTCAGCTGATGTTACTTCTAAGTCCAAATTACTTAATATACCTTTCAAGGGGCAGTCCTTATTCGGGCCCGGTTTGAAAGAAATTATCGCTGACATTACGGGAGGTAAGGGCCACGCCCTACCTCAGGACAAGGCCAAAGTTAAGGCTAGACAGTCTAATTTTCGTCCCTTTCGGAATTTCAAAACAGGAGCAGCATCAACCTCCACTGCACCAAAACAGGAAGGAGCTGTTGCTCGTTACAGGCAAGGCTGGAAGCCTAACCAGTCCTGGAACAAGAGCAAGCAGGCCAGGAAACCTGCTGCTGCCCCAAAGACAGCATGAACCGAGAGCCCCCGATCCGGGACCGGATCTAGTGGGGGGCAGACTCTCTCTCTTCGCCCAGGCCTGGGCAAGAGATGTTCAGGATCCCTGGGCACTAGAGATCATATCTCAGGGATACCTTCTAGACTTCAAATTATCTCCCCCAAGAGGGAGATTTCATCTGTCAAGGTTGTCAACAAACCAGATAAAGAAAGAAGCGTTTCTACGCTGCGTACAAGATCTGCTAACAATGGGAGTGATCCATCCGGTTCCGCGGTCGGAACTAGGACAAGGGTTCTACTCAAACCTGTTCGTGGTTCCCAAAAAAGAGGGAACTTTCAGACCAATCTTAGATTTAAAGATTCTAAACAAATTCCTAAGAGTTCCATCGTTCAAAATGGAAACTATTCGGACAATCCTACCCATGATCCAAGAGGGTCAGTACATGACCACAGTGGATTTAAAGGATGCTTACCTTCACATACCGATCCACAAGGATCATCACCGGTATCTAAGGTTTGCCTTCTTAGACAGGCACTACCAGTTTGTAGCTCTCCCATTCGGATTGGCTACGGCTCCAAGAATCTTCACAAAGGTTCTGGGTGCCCTTCTGGCGGTACTAAGGCCGCGAGGGATTTCGGTAGCTCCATACCTAGACGACATTCTAATTCAAGCTTCAAGCTTTCAAACTGCCAAGTCTCATACAGAGTTAGTTCTGGCATTTCTAAGGTCGCATGGATGGAAAGTGAACGAAAAGAAGAGTTCTCTTTTTCCTCTCACAAGAGTTCCATTCTTGGGGACTCTTATAGATTCGGTAGAAATGAAGATTTACCTGACAGAGGACAGGTTAACAAAGCTTCAAGATGCATGCCGTGCCCTTCATTCCATTCAACACCCGTCAGTAGCTCAATGTATGGAGGTGATCGGCTTAATGGTAGCGGCAATGGACATAGTACCTTTTGCACGCCTACACCTCAGACCGCTGCAATTGTGCATGCTAGGTCAGTGGAATGGGGATTACTCAGATTTGTCCCCTACTCTGAATCTGAATCAAGAGACCAGAAATTCTCTTCTATGGTGGCTTCATCGGCCACACCTGTCCAGGGGGATGCCATTCAGCAGGCCAGACTGGACAATTGTAACAACAGACGCCAGCCTACTAGGTTGGGGCGCTGTCTGGAATTCTCTGAAGGCTCAGGGACTATGGAATCAGGAGGAGAGTCTCCTTCCAATAAACATTCTGGAATTGAGAGCAGTTCTCAATGCCCTTCTGGCTTGGCCCCAATTAACAACTCGGGGGTTCATCAGGTTTCAGTCGGACAACATCACGACTGTAGCTTACATCAACCATCAGGGAGGGACAAGAAGCTCCCTAGCAATGATGGAAGTATCAAAGATAATTCGCTGGGCAGAGTCACACTCTTGCCACCTGTCAGCAATCCACATCCCGGGAGTGGAGAACTGGGAGGCGGATTTCTTGAGCCGCCAGACTTTTCATCCGGGGGAGTGGGAACTTCATCCGGAGGTCTTTGCCCAAATACTTCGACGTTGGGGCAAACCAGAGATAGATCTCATGGCGTCTCGCCAGAACGCCAAACTTCCTCGCTACGGGTCCAGATCCAGGGATCCGGGAGCGGTTCTGATAGATGCTTTGACAGCACCTTGGAAATTCGGGATGGCTTATGTGTTTCCACCCTTCCCGCTGCTTCCTCGATTGATTGCCAAAATCAAACAGGAAACAGCATCAGTGATTCTAATAGCGCCTGCATGGCCACGCAGGACTTGGTATGCAGATCTAGTGGACATGTCATCCTGTCCACCTTGGTCTCTACCTCTAAGACAGGACCTTCTGATCCAGGGTCCATTCAAACATCAAAATCTAACTTCTCTGAAGCTGACTGCTTGGAAATTGAACGCTTGATTTTATCAAAACGTGGTTTTTCTGAGTCAGTTATTGATACCCTGATACAGGCTAGGAAGCCTGTTACCAGAAAAATTTACCATAAAATATGGCGTAAATACCTATACTGGTGCGAATCCAAACGTTACTCCTGGAGTAAGGTTAGGATCCCTAGGATATTGTCTTTTCTACAAGAAGGGTTAGAAAAGGGTTTATCAGCTAGTTCATTAAAGGGACAGATTTCAGCTCTGTCCATCTTATTACACAGGCGTCTGTCAGAAAATCCAGATGTCCAGGCTTTTTGTCAGGCTTTAGCTAGGATCAAGCCTGTGTTTAAAGCTGTTGCTCCGCCATGGAGTTTAAACTTAGTTCTTAACGTTTTACAGGGTGTTCCGTTTGAACCCCTTCATTCCATTGATATAAAATTGTTATCTTGGAAAGTTCTGTTTTTAATGGCTATTTCCTCGGCTCGAAGAGTCTCTGAGTTATCAGCCTTACATTGTGATTCTCCTTATCTGATTTTTCACTCAGACAAGGTTGTTCTGCGTACTAAACCTGGGTTCTTACCTAAGGTAGTCACTAACAGGAATATCAATCAAGAGATTGTTGTTCCATCCTTGTGTCCAAATCCTTCTTCAAAGAAGGAACGTCTTCTACACAATCTAGATGTAGTTCGTGCCCTCAAGTTCTACTTGCAGGCAACTAAAGATTTTCGCCAAACTTCTTCCCTGTTTGTCGTTTATTCTGGACAGAGGAGAGGTCAAAAAGCTTCCGCTACCTCTCTCTCTTTTTGGCTTCGTAGCATAATACGCTTAGCCTATGAGACTGCTGGACAGCAGCCTCCTGAAAGAATTACAGCTCACTCCACTAGAGCTGTGGCTTCCACTTGGGCTTTTAAGAATGAGGCCTCTGTTGAACAGATTTGCAAGGCTGCAACTTGGTCTTCGCTTCATACTTTTTCCAAATTTTACAAATTTGATACTTTTGCTTCTTCGGAGGCTATTTTTGGGAGAAAGGTTCTTCAGGCAGTGGTTCCTTCTGTATAATAAGCCTGCCTATCCCTCCCGTCATCCGTGTACTTTTGCTTTGGTATTGGTATCCCAGAAGTAATGATGACCCGTGGACTGATCACACATAACAGAAGAAAACATAATTTATGCTTACCTGATAAATTCCTTTCTTCTGTTGTGTGATCAGTCCACGGCCCGCCCTGTTTTAAGGCAGGTAAATATCTTTTAAATTATACTCCAGTCACCACTTCACCCTTGGTTACTCCTTTCTCGTTGATTCTTGGTCGAATGACTGGGACTGACGTAGAGGGGAGGAGCTATATGCAGCTCTGCTGGGTGAATCCTCTTGCATTTCCTGTTGGGGAGGAGTTATATCCCAGAAGTAATGATGACCCGTGGACTGATCACACAACAGAAGAAAGGAATTTATCAGGTAAGCATAAATTATGTTTTTGACCACATCATCCTCTTTATGCATGTTGTCTTACTCCAAGCTGTATAGGCTCGAAAGCCTACTACCAATTAAGCATATTAGGTGATGTGCATCTCTGTAATGAGAAGGGGTGTGGTCTAATGACATCAACACCCTATATCAGGTGTGCATAATTATTAGGCAACTTCCTTTCCTTTGGCAAAATGGGTCAAAAGAAGGACTTGACAGGCTCAGAAAAGTAAAAAATAGTGAGATATCTTGCAGAGGGATGCATCACTCTTAAAATTGCAAAGCTTCTGAATCGTGATCATCGAACAATCAAGCGTTTCATTCAAAATAGTCAACAGGGTCGCAAGAAGCGTGTGGAAAAACCAAGGCGCAAAATAACTGCCCATGAACTGAGAAAAGTCAAGCGTGCAGCTGCCAAGATGCCACTTGCCACCAGTTTGGCCATATTTCAGAGCTGCAACATCACTGGAGTGCCCAAAAGCACAAGGTGTGCAATACTCAGAGACATGGCCAAGGTAAGAAAGGCTGAAAGACGACCACCACTGAACAAGACACACAAGCTGAAACGTCAAGACTGGGCCAAGAAATATCTCAAGACTGATTTTTCTAAGGTTTTATGGACTGATGAAATGAGAGTGAGTCTTGATGGGCCAGATGGATGGGCCCGTGGCTGGATTGGTAAAGGGCAGAGAGCTCCAGTCCGACTCAGACGCCAGCAAGGTGGAGGTGGAGTACTGGTTTGGGCTGGTATCATCAAAGATGAGCTTGTGGGGCCTTTTCGGGTTGAGGATGGAGTCAAGCTCAACTCCCAGTCCTACTGCCAGTTTCTGGAAGACACCTTCTTCAAGCAGTGGTACAGGAAGAAGTCTGCATCCTTCAAGAAAAACATGATTTTCATGCAGGACAATGCTCCATCACACGCGTCCAAGTACTCCACAGCGTGGCTGGCAAGAAAGGGTATAAAAGAAGAAAATCTAATGACATGGCCTCCTTGTTCACCTGATCTGAACCCCATTGAGAACCTGTGGTCCATCATCAAATGTGAGATTTACAAGGAGGGAAAACAGTACACCTCTCTGAACAGTGTCTGGGAGGCTGTGGTTGCTGCTGCACGCAATGTTGATGGTGAACAGATCAAAACACTGACAGAATCCATGGATGGCAGGCTTTTGAGTGTCCTTGCAAAGAAAAGTGGCTATATTGGTCACTGATTTGTTTTTGTTTTGTTTTTGAATGTCAGAAATGTATATTTGTGAATGTTGAGATGTTATATTGGTTTCACTGGTAAAAATAAATAATTGAAATGGGTATATATTTGTTTTTTGTTAAGTTGCCTAATAATTATGCACAGTAATAGTCACCTGCACACACAGATATCCCCCTAAAATAGCTATAACTAAAAACAAACTAAAAACTACTTCCAAAACTATTCAGCTTTGATATTAATGAGTTTTTTGGGTTCATTGAGAACATGGTTGTTGTTCAATAATAAAATTAATCCTCAAAAATACAACTTGCCTAATAATTCTGCACTGCCTCTATATGTATATATATATGTGTGTGTAAAGAGGACAAAACAAATCAGCGCTAAGTGTGTAACCCCAAGGCTAATGATCTAGATGTTAGATGAACCGGCAACCTAATAACTTGAAAAAAGGACAAAAGTCAGGTCCCCACCTGACAGTGTCCTAATCCAATAAATGAAAGAATGTGAGTGAGAAGAGTGGTATTTGGGCGCACTGTTCACATAAAAGATTCTATATGACAGAAGACAATTTATGAGCCATACAAAAATATATGGGTTAATAACAAAAGTATCAAACCCAAATCCTTAGTCAGTTACAATATTCGTATGCTCTATACAGAGTAGATACAAAAATATGTTCAAGCTTTCTTATTTAACCCGGTCAAGTCTTTTTTAGAATAAGTCCATAAGATAAATGGATTAATTAAAATAAACAGTAATCCAATTTGAAGTTAAATCTGTCAGCAGGTCACCATATGTAAAATGCAGGTTTTGATCATAAAAAATCCATACATTGATTAAAGTGCCCACTTACTAGAAGTTACCTCAATCGAATGAGGAAAGTATTGTGCCCCTTTAAGAGTGCTGGTCTCCTTTAAGACAGCTGGTCTCGATTGTAGCAGTTCAGGTGTTCACTTCAACGTCACCCCTGTATGGTAGAAATTCACTTCCTTCCTCCCTAGTCAGTTCTGTTTACTCCTCAGCCCAGAGACCTTCACAGAATCTGAGCCTTAGTCCTGGCTATCGCTTGAGCTCTAACCTGAAGCCTTAGCACAGAACAAGCTCTCAAATAGATATTAAAACTTTTATATATCCGATTGTTATTGTAGGTGTATATACCGTTACTTCAGAAGTGTTATGTAGTCTAAAAGTACAGCAGATTGCACGGATGTGAGCGGATTGTTTACAGGCCACATGCAAAAGCCAGCCTGTCTGTAAACACTCAATCCGCTCACATCCGTGCAACCAGCACTCTTAAAGGGGCACAATACTTACCTCATTCGATTGAGGTAACTTCTAGTAAGTGGGCACTTTAATCAATGTATGGATTTTTATGATCAAAACCTGCATTTTACATATGGTGACCTGCTTACAGATTTAACTTCAAATTGGATTACTGTTTATTTTAATTAATCCATTTATCTTATGGACTTATTATAAAAAGACTTGACCGGGTTAAATAAGAAAGCTTGTACATATTTTTGTATCTACTCTGTATAGAGCATACGAATATTGTAACTGACTAAGGATTTGGGTTTGATACTTTTGTTATTAACCCATATATTTTCGTTTGGTTCATAAATTGTCTTCTGTCATATAGAATCTTTTATGTGAACAGTGCGCCCAAATACCACTCTTCTCACATATATATATATATATATATATATATATATATATATATATATATATATATATATATATATATATATATATGTATATATATGTATTTACAGACCATATATACACAGATAAATAAATATGTACACATGTAGACATATATAGAAATACATTAGAGCCCTTTGCAGTTAAGTACATGAAAACAAATATTTATGCAATTTTTTAATAAAGGTTTTAACTATGCATTTACTGTAAATACTCCACATTCCAATGTTCTGAACATAGCAGAATATGTTCTATGTATTGATAAATATATATATATATTTAAATTTATATATATATATATATATATATATATACACATAGATACAGTATATATTGTACTAAAATACCATCAGATATATATACTGTAGAATATGTATTTATGAATAAATAGAACATATTCTGCCATATTCATATTTTTATGTCGGGTTAGTGCACATGAGAATATGCGATCGGGTTTTGGGGTGTTAGGTATTCTTTCTCCTTTTTTTTTTCTGCATTGTCTTCTATGGGGTATTAGGTTATCACTCGTGCTATATTTTAAGGTCGCTGTTTTGCGAATGTAGGGTTAGCACAAGCATGATAACTTTTTACTTTCAACTAATAATACTAGCGGAACCCGACGTGCGCAAAAAGTTGACTTCTATTGCAATTAGTGCTATAGCAAAAGGACTAGTGCTCCACTTCTAATCTAGCCAAAAATGTGTTATTTATATTAAGAAAAATGTGCTATTTACTTTCATTATTTTTCTCCATATTCATGTAATTTACCTCTGACAATTGTGTGTTTTTTCCATTGGCCCTAAAGAACCTTGAGTATATCCTGCATAATTAAAAATGTTGCCCCTACAACATCCTATACAGTGACTACTTGATCAGTGCAAGAGCTCATTTATCTGTGCCTAAATGCCTAAAGCAAAGGAAATAAGAAAAACATACACAAGAGTAGAGGCGTAACTACAAACCACAAGGCCTAAGTGGAAGAATCCAAGAAGATCACCCCCACAAACCCAAAAAATGTGAATTTGATACATATCATTTTTTCCCCAATAGATTGATAGTGCAGATACTGTAGGTAAATTTAATTAAACTAACAACGTCCAAACAAGTACGGTTTGTGAATAGACAAGATGTTATGTAATATAAAGTTTAGGAGCTGGCCCTTTTTTGGTTCAGAATTTGGGTAACACTTGCTTATCGGTTGGCTGAATATAGTCACCAATAAGCAAGCTCTATCCGGGGTGCTGAACCTAAAATGGGCTGGCTCATAAGCTTTGCATTCCTGCTTTTTAAATAAAAATAGCAAGAGAATGAAGAAAAATTGATAATAGGAATAAATTAGAAAGTTGCTTAAAATTGCATGCTCTATCTGAATCATCAAAGAAAAAAATGTGGGTTTAGTATCCCTTTAAGCAGTATTTGACTATCTTCAATCCGTTTTCTTACTTATTTTTAAACAAAGATGGTAGGTTGTAAAAACAGGAGTCTTGGAGCCACAAAAGGTTTGGATTTCAGACTTTGTGCTTACTGTTAGAATCTCACTTAAATGGACAGTTTTCATTGGTTGGTGCTACATGGGAGCAAGAGCCATGTTATGGGATTTAGGTAAATTTAAATGTATCCTTTTGCCCAATTCCACAGAGAAACAACATTGAGCCTGGGAAAAGGCCTCTCTCTTTTCTGCTTCCCACGATTGTACGTCCTGCTCAGGGTTTATGTGGAACTTACTTGTCACTGGGAGGTTCCAATGGGGATCGAGCATTGACTGGTATTACTCAGGTAAGCACTTTGTGAAACAATGCATACAGATACACTCACATCTATATATGTGTAGTTTTGGTGTGTGTATGTATATGTGTATTTTATATATATATATATATATATATATATATATATATATATATATATATATATATATATATATACAGCATCTCACAAAACTGAGTACACCCCTCACATTATTTTTGTAAATATTTTATTATATCTTTTCATGTGACAACACTGAAGAAATGACACTTTGCTACAATGTAAAGTAGTGAGTGTACAGCCTGTATAACAGTGTAAATTTGCTGTCCCTTCAATATTACTCAACACACAGCCATTAATGTCTAAACCGTTGGCAACAAAAGTGAGTACACCCCTTAGTGGAAATGTCCAAATTGGGCCCAATTAGCCATTTTCCCTCCCCGGTGTCATGTGACTCGTTATTTTTACAAGGTCTCAGGTGTGACTGGGGAGGAGGTGTGTTAAATTTAGTGTTTTCTCTCTCACACTCTCTCATACTGGTCACTGGAAGTTCAACATGGCAGCTCATGGCAATGAACTCTCTGAGGATCTGAAAAAAAGAATTGTTGCTCTACATAAAGATGACCTAGGCTATAAGAAGATTGCCAAGACCCTGAAACTGAGCTGCAGCATGGTGGGCAAGACCATACAGCGGTTTTACAGGACAGGTTCCACTCAGAACAGGCCTCACCATGGTCGACCAAAGAAGTTGAGTACACGTGCTCAGCGTCATATCCAGAGGTTGTCTTTGGGAAATAAAGGTATGAGTGCTGCCAGCATTGCTGCAGAGGTTGAAGGGGTGGGGGGTCAGCCTCTCAGTCCTCAGACAATACACTGCACACTGCAACAAATTGGTCTGCATGGCTGTCGTCCCAGAAGGAAGCCTCTTCTAAAGGTGATGCACAAGAAAGCCTGTAAACATTTTGCTGAAGACAAGCAGACTAAGGACATGGATTACTGGAACTATGTCCTGTGGTCCGATGAGACCAAGATAAACTTATGTGGTTCAGATGGTGTCAAGCGTGTGTAACGTCAACCAGGTGAGGAGTACAAAGACAAGATTGTCTTGCCTACAGTCCAGCATTGTGGTGGGAGTGTTATGGTCTGGGCCTGCATGAGTGCTGCCAGCACTGGGGATCTACAGTTAATTGAGGAACCCATTAATTCCAATGTGTACTGTGACATACTGAAGCAAAGCATGATCCCCTCCCTTCGGAGACTGGGCCACAAGGCAGTATTCCAACAAGGTCTGTAACATCCACCAGCTTTGTGATGTCGTCATGGAGGACTGGAAGAGGACTCCAGTGACAACCTGTGAAGCTCTGGTGAACTCCATGCCCAAGAGGGTTAAGATAGTGCTGGAAAATAATGGTGGCCACACAAAATATTGACACTTTGGGCCCAATTTGGACATTTCCATTTAGGGGTGTACTCACTTTTGTTGCCAACGGTTTAGACATTAGTTTTGAGTTATTTTGAGGGGACAGCAAATGTACACTGTTATACAGGCTGTACATGCACTAAATTGTAGCAAAGTGTAATTTCTTCAGTGTTGTTACAGGAAAATATATAATAAAATATTTACAAAAACGTTAGGGGTGTACTCACTTTTGTGAGATACTGTATTTATATTAATTTCTCTGAAAAGACAGCACTCTGGTCTTCATATCAAACACAATTTGATATGAAGTGAGATCAGAGAGGGCTGTCTTTTCAGAGAAATGTTTGTTTTGAAGAGTACCCCTGCATAAATATATTGGGCACAGTGAATATTTTATTTTCATGGGGAGGAAGAAGCAGGAAGATGCATTTGGAAACTGCAATATTTAAGCTTTTATTACTACATTTTGAATCTTAGTAAGAGCAGAGTTGTCATCCTTAGTCATCATAGCATATTAGGCCCAATATTTGTAAGGCCCTACTCTTTTTTTGCCTGAACCGATGCAGATTTACGCTTGCACTTCTGCTTCCTTAGATTATTGTTATTGATAATATCATTATTTGTAATGTAACAGATTCCACAGCACTTTACAGGGATTACAGGGCACTGCTCTCTACAAAACTTACATATAAGTGATAGTGGAAAGCAAAACATTGTTTCCCATATAAATACATTTATTCTAAATTCATGCTGCCTACAGATACAGGTAAATCTGAGAGCTCATTTATTCAGTGACACTTATTAGGTAGCCTCCTAAAATGTACAACATTTTCCTTATTTTTTTCCTACCTACTGATCTCTCTGTTTGATTCCTAAAATATTTTTCAATCATCTTCCATCAATCTTTATAACATCAATCACCACTAAAATACTAAGTTCCCACAGGAATAGGACACTCAGGGATTAATAAATGATTGTATGACAGCTTTTTATTGGCCAGTGAAGACAAGCAAATCTTGATAGAACTAGCAATAGCTCAGGAAATGGTAGTGATGGGAGTTGTTTTCAGAATATCTTAATAGTAATTATCTTTTTTTTCCTTCTAATCTGTATTACATATTAAACGTACATCTCTTATTCTCAGATTTACTCAAATATATAATGTGTTAGTATTTCTTATGCTGTCCACTCGTACATCACTTTTGTTTTTTTACAAAAATATTTTTACTTTCTTTGAATACATTGGCTAACATGCGGCTAGATTTAGAGTTTTGTCGGTAAAGACCCGCGTAGCTAACGCAGCTTTTTTTCCTACCGCTGCTTCCAAACAGTGCTGGTATTTAGAGTTGTCTGAAGGGCTGCGTTAGGCTCCAAAAAGGGAGAGTTGAGCCGAATTTACCGCCACTTCAACCCTCAATACCAGCGTTGCTTACGGTAGCGGTAAGCTGGCAAAACGTGCTCGTGCACGAATTCCCCATAGGAAACAATGGGGCAGTTTGGGCTGAAAAAAACCTAACACCTGCAAAAAAGCAGCATTAAGCTCCCAACGCAGCCCCATTGTTTCCTATGGGGACACAATCACACACAGAGGGTTAGAGAGAGAGAAAGATAGACACAATCACACACAGTGGGTTAGAGAGAGAGAGAGAAAGAAAGAGACACAATCACACACAGAGGTTTAGAGAGAGAGACACAATCACACACAGAGGGTTAGATAGAGAGAGAGAGAGAGAGAGACACAATCACACACAGAGGGTTAGAGAGAGAGAAAGAGAGAGAGACACAATCACACACAGAGGGTTAGATAGAGAGAAAAGGAGAGACACAATCACACACAGAGGGTTAGAGAGAAAGAGAGACACAATCACACACAGAGGGTTAGAGAGAGAGAGAAAGACAATCACGCACAGAGGGTTATAGTGAGAGAGACCATCATGCACAGAGGGTTAGAGAGAGAAAGAGAGAGAGACACAATCACACACAGAGGGTTAGAGAGAGAGAAAGAGACACAATCACAAACAGAGGGTTAGATAGAGAGAAAAGGAGAGACACAATCACACACAGAGGGTTAGAGAGAAAGAGAGACACAATCACACACAGAGGGTTAGAGAGAGAGAAAGAGAGAGAGACACAACCACACACAGAGGGTTAGAGAAAGAGACACACAATCACACACAGAGGGTTAGAGAAAGAGAGACACAATCACACACAGAGGGTTAGAGAGAGAGAGACACACACAATCGTACACAGAGGGTTAGAGAGAGAGAGAAAGAGAGACACAATCACACACAGAGGGTTAGAGAGAGAGAAAGAGAGAGAGACACAATCGCACACAGAGGGTTAGAGAGAGAGAAAGAGAGACACAATCACACACAGAGGGTTAGAGAGAGAGAGAAAGACAATCGCGCACAGAGGGTTAGAGAGAGAGAGACCATCATGCACAGAGGGTTAGAGAGAAAGAGAGAGAGAGACACAATCACACACAGAGGGTTAGAGAGAGAGAGAAAGAGAGAGAGACACAATCACACACAGAGGGTTAGAGAGAGAGAAAGAGACACAATCACAAACAGAGGGTTAGATAGAGAGAAAAGGAGAGACACAATCACACACAGAGGGTTAGAGGGAGAGAGAGGCACACAATCACACACAGAGGGTTAGAGAGAGAGAAAGAGAGAGATAGACACAATCACACACAGAGGGTTAGAGAAAGAGAGAGACACAATCACACACAGAGGGTTGGAGAGACATATAAGGGATGAGAGAGTCAGAGGAGGAGGAAGAGAGACAGAGAGAGAAAGAGAACATGGGGGAGAATGACACATAAGGAGAGAGATGGATAGATAGAGAGAGAGAGAGAGAGACACAATCACACAAGGGGGGGGGACCACTGCATTTTTAAGTAATATTTTAAGTGACTATCAAATGCTAATAGTCTACAATCTATTTAAATATCTGAAACAGAACAGCACATATGAATGGGAGCATTAATAAATTATTATTTGTTGTCTACATCAGGGTTGTCCAATATACACCTAAGGAATCACTGGGTTACATGAAATACTATAGCTACAGGAGCCATGGAGAATATTTGCTATAACTCATTCAAAATTGCTTGGTTTCATTTTACATTACCATGCTCTTGGTCTAGCTTACTCTTGTCAAATAACAACTCATCCATACAAACAGCAGAGCTACAGAGAGTTCAGAAACTGAGACTATATATTAGTGTGCAGTACAGAGGCAAGCTGCTGGGTGTAAAGTTTGAGTAAGCAAAATACAAAAACAATCCTTAAACTGCTGTAAAAGAGTAAAAAAACAAAAAACACTAAACCACATTCATTAAATTATAATTTTAACTAACAGAATCCCTTTCAGTAAAATCTAAGGTTGCAGAACTTACTTCAATAAAATGTGGCTAAGACACTGCTCTGAGTCTGCATCTCTTCCTGCTTTGTAAGGAAGTGACAGTGGAACATTCCACTGCACTTGGAGGGGAAGAACAGAACTCTTTTTTTATTGAATAAAAGCTTACAGCTGAACAGGGCAGCAACAAAATAAATAAAAGTATTTTTTTTCCGGTTTTGTTTTATATTATTAAACATCCAGCCCCAACCCTAAGTTCCACTTACTAATGCCTCTCACTGGATTGGTTCAGCCCAAATAGGACTGCCTCAAATAAGCAGTTATGTGCTATGCAATGATCTTAACCACTTTCATCCAGTAGGTTGCGCAGCATGTTGTGTAATGGTGGGCAGACCTGCCTGTGCCTCTCCATTGCATAACATGTAGCTGTGAAAAAAAAATGCTGGGGGAAAAAAATTGCATTTTTTTTTTAAAGCCAATAAAAAATATATATATTTTTGCCCATATGAGAGGTGAAGCACTGCCTCTAGTGACTGCACATCACTGGTACAAAGGCTATTAAATAGTTATTAACTATTTAATAGCTACCTAGTTAAAATAAGTACAAAATTACCTGTAAAATAAATCCTAACCTAAGTTACAATTAAACCTAACACTACACTATCACTAAATTAATTAAATAAATTAGCTACCAATACCTACAATTAAATACAATTAAATAAACTAAACTACAAAAAAAACAAAACACTAAATTACAGAAAATAAAAAAATATTACAAGAATTTTAAACTAATTACACCTAATCTAAGCCCCCTAATAAAATTAAAAAAAAACAAAATAATAAAAGTCCCTACTCTATTCTACATTACAAAGTAATCAGCTCTTTTACCAGCCCTTAAAAGGGCTTTTTTGCGGGGCATGCCCCAAAGTAATCAGCTCTTTTGCCTGTAAAAAAAAATACAACCCCCCCATCATTAAAACCCACCACCCACATACCCCTACTTGTACTAGGTAGCTATTAAATAGTTAATAACTATTTAATAGCTATTGTACCTAGTTAAAATAAATACAAAGTTGCCTGAAAAATAAATATAAATCCTAAAATAGCTACAATATAATTATTCGTTATATTGTAGCTATATTAGGGTTTATTTTACAGGTAAGTATTTAGTTTTAAATAGGAATACTTTAGTTAATAAGAGTTAATTTATTTAGTTAGATTAAAATTATATTTAACTTAGGGGGTGGTTAGGGTTAGACTTAGCTTTAGGGGTTAATACATTTATTATAGTAGCGGCGAGGTCCGGTTGGCAGATTAGGGGTTAATACTTGAAGTTAGGTGGCGGCAACGTGGGGGGGGGGGCATATTAGGGGTTAATAAATATTATGTAGGTGTCGGCGATGTTGGGGGTAGCAGATTAGGGGTTCATAGGGATAATGTAGGTGGCGGCGATGTGCGGTCGGCAGATTAGGGGTTAAAAATATTTATTATAGTGGCGGCGATGTGGGGGGACCTCGGTTTAGGGGTACATAGGTAGTTTATGGGTGTTAGTGTACTTTAGAGCACTGTAGTTAAGAGCTTTATGGGCTAACGCCGGTATATAAAACTCTTAACTACAGCCTTTACATGGGCGTTAGGAGTCAGCCAAGACTCTAAATACCGGTGTTAGGAAGATCCCATTGAAAAGATAGGATGCGCAATTGGCGTAAGGGGATCTGCAGTATGGAAAAGTCGCTGCTTGAAAGTGAGCGGTACACCTTTACCTGGCCGACTCTAAATACCAGCGGGCGGCCAAAAGCAGCGTTAGGACCCCTTAACGCTGCTTTTGACGCCTAACGCAGAACTCTAAATCTAGGCGTATAGTTTGGCCTTTTATGCTATTCACATATCGTTAACTTATTATAAACTTCCCCAACTAATCTTTTTTTACTTCTTACAAACCTGTACAAGTTACAGTTACAAGTTACAGTTTCATAACCCTCCATATAATGGGAATACATTTCCCAATAAACTTAAATCTGTTTCTCCCGCAAGAGGGAGGGCTGAACTATTACTTTACCTTACTTGCCCCTACATATTCTACTGGAATTCTCATAAAACATGTTGCTTTGTTTACCATAAAAAGATCTGCTAAATCTGTTTTAGACAACACTGCCATCTTGTGGCTATCTGTGAGGTACACAATACAATAGGAACTTGGTCTTTCACCTTGCTGTGACCTAACAACTAAGTCATCTAGTCTATAACTGTGTACAGCTTTATACCTCTTTGGTCTTAAAGGCACCTAACTTACGCTTATATAACGCCTGGTAGGGATTGCAGCTTTTCTAACCTACAAAATGAATAATCACCCTTCTATGTTTACCTGCCCCTTGTTCTGAATCCATAGCACTGAAAACCATACCTAGGTTTGTTCAGGGAGCTGTCTGCTGATTGGTGGCTGCACATATATTATTCTTGCCATTATCTTAGCCCAGTGTGTTCAGTTAGCTTCCAGTAGTCCATTTCTGCTCATTTAACAAAGGATACCAAGAGTATAAAGTACATTTGGGTAATAGAAGTCAGTTGGAGAGTTCTTAAAAATGTTTTACTCTATCTGAATCATAAAAGAAACATTTGGGGTTTCAAGTCCCTTTAATTAGGCACATGCACAAGATCTGCTTTCATCCATAGATCAGGCTAAAGCCATTATACCTATGTATACTGCTTGCAATGCTCCTGTTACAGCCTATGGGATAGGCAGTATGGTTTCTAATTGGCAGCACCGTTTGACTATTTTTGAAAGGAAAAAAAGGCTCTGAACTAGTAGGTTGCTGTAACACTTTGGGCTATAGAGGCCTATTTAACAAAGGTCTGTCGGACCTGATCCGACATTGCGGATCAGGTCCGACAGACATCGGACTATCTCTGTCCGCCTCATCAGAGCAGGCGGACAGGTTATAGAGCAGCAGTCTGTAGACCGCTACTCCATAACTTGCGTTTCTGGCGAGTCTGAAGACTCGCCAGAAACACGGGCCCTCAAGCTCCATTCGGAGCTTGATAAATGGGCCCTCATAGTTTGGAAAATGCTTCATATGGTAAAAAGTATACTTAAAAATAATTGCAGAAAAAAATGGTCTAATGTGTTAAATGCAAGCAACAGTTCATAAATAGATGCTGCAAAGGCAATAAACACATAGTGTAATCCGCTCCAGAGCAGCAATGCACTACTGGGAGCTAGCTGCTTATTGCTGTCTATGCACCTATTCTTGTTGTTAATGGCTCGCGGTTTGTGTTCAGCTAGGTCCCAGTAATGCATTGCTACTCTGGAGCTATCATTTAATTATGTGTTTAACCATTTGTAAGTGTTAAACACACAGGTAAATACAAGCAAAAGTGCAATAAGAAAATGTTCTACCACATCAGATCATTTTCTGTTTGCATATTTAATGACCCTTTAAGACAAGGTCCTGACTATTTGAATCCATCTATAAAAAGAATAAAACACATTTTATATACTTCTGCCTTGTGCAAAACAAACCAAAAATAGTGCTAATTCTTCTCCTTTTCCCTGGATCCAATCCGATATGCAGCGGCGCCCGCAGAAGCGGTAACCTAGAAGTTACGCTCGTATATTTCTGCCTTCGCCCGTAGTTTTTTGGGCCATAGACAGGTATACCAAACCCGCGCAGTTTGGTATCCAATATACAGCGTAAGGACTTACGTGGCGAAAATGGAGTAATCCTACTCCATTTTCACCTCGCCACAAAATGCAGCCGTAGTAAGCCTTACGCTGTCTATTGGAGCCCCGTAACTCCCTAAACTAGCTGCTAAATAAAACCTAACACCTAACGCATGCGCAATGTCTATCTACCTGTCAACCGCGATCCCCCGCCGCAATCCCTAATAAAGTGTTTAACCCCTAAACCGCCGCCACCTACATTAAAAGTATAACCCCCTAATGTGATCCCCCTACACAGTCGCCAGCTACATTACATATCCCCTAATGTGAGCTCTTACCCCGCCGCCAGCTATATTAAACTACCCCCTAATGTGAGCCCCTTACGCCGCCACCAGCTACATTAAATGTATTAACCCCTAATCTAATCCCCCTACACCGCCGCCAGCTATATTAAATGTAGTAACCCCTAATCTAATCCCCCTACACCGCTGCCAGCTATATTAAATGTATTAACCCCTAATCTAATCCCCCTACCCCGCCGCCAGCTATATTAAAATTATTAACCCCTAATTTAATCCCCCTTCCCCGCCGCCATCTATATTAATTACATTAACCCATAATTTAATCCCCCTATACCGCTGCCAGCTATATTAAATTATTTAACCCCTAATCTAATCCCCCTATACCGCCGCCAGCTATATTAAATACATTAACCCCTAATCTAATCCCCCTAAAGTAATTACCTCTATTACCAGCCCTTAAAAGGGCCTTTTGCGTGACATTGCCCCAAAGTAACAGCTCTATTGCCAGCCCTTAAAAGGGCTTTTTGCGGGGAATTTCCCCAAAGAAATCAGCTCTTTTACCAGCCCTTAAAAGGGCTTTTTGCGGGGCATTGTCACAAAGAAATCAGCTCTTTTGCATCTAATCTAAATCCCCCTACACCGCCGCCACCTATAATAAATGTATTAACCCCTAATCTAATCTCCCTACACCGCCGCCAACTATATTAAATAGATTAACCCCTAATCTAATCCCACTACACCGCCGCCAGCTATATTAACTATATTAACCCTAATTATATTAGGGTTAATATAGTTAATATATTGGCTGGGCTATGTGACTGCTACTTTGGGTTTGCTAATGCATAGGGACCTCAGGCTGGCTTCTTAGTGTTTTAAAGCAGTGGCTGACAACGAACTAAGCGTTGAAGTATATAGTGCACAGAATCCTGGTGCTTGCTTGCTCAGGCGTCAGTGTGCACATTTTATTTAGTTGCCTTTTGCAAGGCCAGTTGTGAGGTTAGGAACAAACTCTGCCTCACAGCTGCTGCCTTTAAATCCTGCAAGAAACAAGAGAGAGATCTAAAGCTGAGAGAAGCTGCCTTGCCTGGAAAGGATCTGGAGATTTTCTTGTGATCTGGAAATGGATGTCTGAATTTCTATATTGAAGGAATCTATTTTCTGACAAGGATCTGTAGCTGATTAGGAGCTGGGAATCTGCAAACATAAAGTTCATACCAAGACAAGAAAACAAAGCTCCAAGAGGCAACAAGCACAGGAAGTTTCCTAAAGAGACCAGTACAAAGGGACTTGCATCTCGTTTTACTCCAAGCTGAACCATACAGATCATACTATCCAGGATTCACTAACCATCAGATACATCCTCCAATGCGGCAAACTTACCTCATATGATTGAGGTAACTTTTGGTAAGGGTATCTAATACACCTTCACTACACTTGGATCTCATCATTTTGTTCCTCAATCAAAGACTTTTTATTCATATACACTTATTTATATATGGCTTACCTTCGCTCCTGAAACTCAACTATATACTGCATTTAGGAATATCTATAAGCGCTGTTTACCCTTTGTTTCATTATATTATATATATTAACTATATTAACCCTAATTATATTAGGGTTAATATCGTTATTATATTATATATATATATATTAAGTATAATAACCCTATCTAACTCTAACACCCCTAACTAAATTCTTATTAAAATAAATCTAATTAATATTAATATTATTAATTAAAATATTCCTATTTAAATCTAAATACTTTAAATGACGTCATCCAAGATGGCGTCCGTCGAATTCCGATTGGCTGATAGAATCCTATCAGCCAATCGAAATTCAAGTTCAATCCGATTGGCTGATTGGTTCAGCCAATCGGATTAAACTTGAATATGATTGGCCGATTCAATCAGCCAATCAGATTTTTCTACCTTAATTCCGATTGGCTGATAGAATCCTATCAGCCAATCAGAATTCGACGGACGCCATCTTGGATGATGTCAACCTCATTCGTCGGGAAGTCGTTGTGCCGGATGGATGTTCCGCGTTGGAGGAGCGAAGAAAGAAGATTGAAGATGCCGTTTGGAAGAAAACTTTGCCCCGATGGAGGACCTCTTCTTTGCCGCTTGATTGAAGACATCGCCCGGATGGAAGACTTCTTCTCTGCCGCTTGATTGAAGACATCGCTGGAAGGAAGAATTCTTCCTTGCCGCTTGGATGAAGACATCGCCGGATGGAAGACTTCTTCTCTGCCGCTGGATTGAAGACATCGCCTGGATCGGATGAAGAGTTCTGCCCGGCGGGGTGAAGACAAGGTAGGGAGATCTTCAGGGGGGTAGTGTTAGGTTTATTTAAGGGGGGTTTGGGTTAGAGTAGGGGTATGTGGGTGGTGGGTTGTAATGTTGGGGGGTGGTATTGTGTTTTTTTTTACAGGCAAAAGACCTGATTTCTTTCGGGCATGCCCCGAAAAAGGCCCTTTTAAGGGCTGGTAAGGTAATAGAGCTATTAACTTTTTTAATTTAGAATAGGGTAGGGAAATTTTTTTATTTTGGGGGGCTTTATTATTTTATTAGGGTCTTAGAATAGGTGTAATTAGCTTAAAAATCTTGTAATCTCTTTTTATTTTTTGTAATTTAGTGTTTGTTTGTTTTTGTAATTTAGTTTAGTTTATTTAATTGTATTTTAGTTTAGATATTTGTAGTTTATTTAATTTATTGATAGTGTAGGTGTATTTGTAACTTAGGTTACGATTTATTTTACAGGTAAATTGGTAATTATTTTAACTAGGTAGCTATTAAATAGTTATTAACTATTTTAATAGCTATTGTACCTAGTTAAAATAAATACCAAGTTACCTGTAAAAAAAAATATAAACCCTAAAATAGCTACAATGTAATTATTAATTACATTGTAGCTATCTTATGGTTTATTTTATAGGTAAGTATTTAGATTTAAATAGGAATATTTTAATTAATAATATTAATTAGATTTATTTTAATAAGATGTTAGAGTTAGATAGGGTTATTATACTTAATATATATATAATATAATAATGATATTAACTATATTAACCCTAATATAATTAGGGTTAATATATATAATATAATAACTATATTAACCCTAATATAATTAGGGTTAATATAGCTGGCGACGGTGTAGGGGGATTAGATTAGGGGTTAATCTATTTAATATAGGTGGCGGTGGTGTAGGGGGATTAGGGGTTAATACATTTATTATAGGTGGCGGCGGTGTAGGGGGATTTAGATTAGATGCAAAAGAGCTGATTTCTTTGTGACAATGCCCCGCAAAAAGCCCTTTTAAGAGCTGGTAAAAGAGCTGATTTATCTGGGGAAATGCCCCGCAAAAAGCCCTTTTAAGGGCTGGCAATAGAGCTGTTACTTTGGGGCAATGTCACGCAAAAGGCCCTTTTAAGGGCTGGTAATAGAGGTAATTACTTTAGGGGGATTAGATTAGTGGTTAATTAATTTAATATAGTTGGCGGCGGTATAGGGGGATTAAATTAGGGGTTAATGTAATTAATATAGCTGGCGGCGGGGTAGGGGGATTAAATTAGGGGTTAATTATTTTAATATAGCTGGCGGCGGGGTAGGGGGATTAGATTAGGGGTTAATAATTTTAATATAGCTGGCGGCGGTGTAAGGGGTTCACATTAGGGGGTAGTTAATGTAGCTGGCGGCGATGTAAGGGGCTCACATTAGGGGGTAGTTAATGTAGCTGGCGGCGGGGTAGGAGCTCAGATTAGGGGGTAGTTAATGTAGGTGGCGGCGGGGTCCGGGAGTGGCGGTTTAGGGGCTAATAACTTTATTAGGAGGCGGCGGGGTCCGGGGGCGGCGGTTTAGGGGTTCATAACTTTATTAGGTGGCGGCAGGGTCCGGGAGCGGCGGTTTAGGGGTTAATGCATTTTTTATTGTTAGGATAGTGAGGGGGGATAGCGGATAGAGGGGTATACGTGTCGGGCTATGTTTGGGAGGCGTGTTAGACAGTACGGGTGATTTTATAACTTAGTCAGGTTTTTTAGGCGCCGGTCGTTTCTAAAGTCACTGGCGACTCCAGAAATTTGTACTTACGCAGATTTCTGGACATCGCTGGTTTATCCGACTTACGGCACTTTAGCATCTGACGACGCCGTATATAGGATAGCTCGAGTTGCGAGCTGAAACTACGGGCGGCGGGGGTTCCCTCGCTTGCGCCGCAAACTACGATCTTTATCGGATCGCGCCCCCGAGATGCAACTGTATCTATGTATTTTGAAGAAATTTGAGCTAGAATTGATATGCACCTTCTTGCATGTTTAAATACATAGGTGATTGGGTAGTGGCACAATTACACCCAGTGGGAGTTAATCCCAGGCCTGCCACAGGTGAAGTAGGGACCAGGACCTAGCCTCCTTCTGTTGGATCGTCATTATACTCCAAATATGTCATGTGTACAGCACTGGATTGGCTATCTACTGGAAGCAGTTTCTTTCTGCAGATTCTAAGTCTAGTAGTGTGGGTACTTATTAGTACTAGCTAGCTAACTTTTATGTGGGCACTCACTTAGCCTATAGGCTAATAGTAGGTACACTTAGTGTTGTACATCATAGCCATGGGACTATTGTGGCAGGCATTATTTATTATATGTTATGTATGGGATTTTGGGCTGCATGAACCTTGTAATATTTATTCACCCTATGATGTATTTTCTTTTAAAAGATACGATGAGTCCACGGATTTCATCCTTGTGGGATATCGCCTCCTGGTCAGCAGGAGGAGGCAAAGAGCACCACAGCAGAGCATTATATATAGCTCCTCCCTTCCCTCCCACTCCAGTCATTCTCTTTGCCTGTGTTAGTGATAGGAAGAGGTAAAGTGAGGTGTTAGTTTAGATTCTTCAATCAAGAGTTTATTATTTTTAAAATGGTACCAGTGAGTGCTATTTTACTATAAGTTGTAGCCGTACTCCTTGTCAGCCTCTAGAGTAGAGCTACAGGTGGCTTTAGAGCAATGGGAACTGGTTGGACTTAACCCTCACTGCGCCTCCCATATTAGTGATGCCCTTCAGATGCTGAGGGTCTTAGCAGATATTAACTAAGGCCCTTCTGTGTCCACAGAGCTGCAGGAGGGAGAAGACCTCTTTATCCTGTGAGACTTCTCATGCTGTCGCTCAGCACAGAGGTAAGTGCAGTCTTTTACTTTCTGGGACACTTGCTACCTCAGAAATGACTGTACACTTCTGATCTGTTGGGGAACAAGGGCTCTCTGGGTAGGGCTGGTTTCTGTAACAGTGTGTGAGAGTTTTCATGGGAATGTCAACCTACACAAGGGTGCTGTTTACAATGGAGCTAATAATTTATTTGGCCTAATGTATGTTAACAGTCCGGCTGCTGGGGCTTATATAGGTCACTTCTATAGTGTGCTTACGGCTGTGTTTTTATTTTTGGTCCGGTCTTTTTGAGACTTCTGACAGCGATGGCCGATGCGACGCCCACGATGGGCGGGGCTTCCTTTGGCGCGCTTGCCTTTCGTTGCCGTGCAGAGTTTATTAATTCCGGAAGTCCCAGCTACTGGAGCACACGACCACATGGTTGAAAGTTAAACAAGCGGTCTTGGGCGTTTGTGGGATACATCTCGGATCAGTTCCTAAGTGTGGTCGGAGGACCGTGGGGGCAGGTAGGCGCCTCAGCAGAGCTGTTGAGGCGAGGTGCTAGGTTTTATTTCTTCCTAATGATACTTATATCGCTAACTTTTTCAGTGTAACTGATATGTTAATACTTTTTTATTTTTAAAGGCACAGTATCTGGTCAGGATTAAAGTATTTTGACGGATTTTTAGTCTGTGCTGTTATTTCTATACTGTTTGGCTATAAATTGAAAGCCTATAATTTAAAGACCAAATTGCTTCTTGCCTTCTATTGTAATGGATTCAGATGATATCCAGACTGTATTGTGTTCTATTTGTTTGGATGCCACTGTGGAACCTCCTGCTCCTTTTTGTCCCTCATGTATTGAGAGGGCCTTACATTATAGAGACAAAATTATTTTTGACAAATCTTTGAAAAAGGCGGATGCTTCTCAAGAGTCTACAGATGAGATGCAGAGTATGCCGCAGCTTTCTCCCCAAGCGTCACAGCCCTTAATGGACCTTGTATTTCACCGGTTTCTGCAGCTTTTACGTTAAAAGACATAGCTACAGTGATGTCCTCTACACTTTCTGATGCGTTATCTAATTTTCCCATATCGCACGGCAAGCGTTCAAGACAGGACAACTATGTAGTCAATTCAGCCTCTGATACTATTATGGCGATTGCGGAAGTACCCTCCCGGGGTTCTGAGTTGGAGGGTACATAGGTACTCTCCGAAGGTGAACTGTCTGAATCAGGGAGTGCTTTACCTCTGACTGATTCTGATGTAGTTTCTTTCAGGTTTAAGCTTGAGCACCTCCGTTTATTACTGAGGGAGGTGTTGATTACTCTGGATGATTGTGACTCAATAGTGGTCCCTCCAGAGAAATTGAGTAAGTTGGACAGATACTTGGAAGTTCCATCTTATTCTGATGTCTTTCCAGTCCCAAAGAGGACTTCAGAGATTATTGCAAAAGAATGGGAGAGACCAGGTATTCCCTTCTCTCCTTCTCCAGTTTTTAAAAAAATTTACCCTATAGCCGATGCTATTAGAAATTCTTGGCAGACGGTCCCTAAGGTTGAGGGTGCTGTTTCTACTATGGCCAAGCGTACTACCATTTCTATTGAGGATAGTTGTGCGTTTAAGGACCATATAGATAAGAAATTGGAGGGTCTCCTTAAGAAAATTTACGTTCATCAGGGATTCCTGTTGCAACCTGCGGCTTGAATTGTCAGTCACCAGTGCGGCCGCTTATTGGTTTGATGCTCTGGAAGAGTCTCTTAAGACTGAGACTCCTTTGGAAGAGATACAGGATCTGATTAAAGCTCTTAAGTTAGCTAATTTGTTTATTACGGATGCTTCGCTGCAGATTACTAAATTGGCGGCTAAGAGTTTTTAGCACGCAGGGCTTTATGGTTAAAGTCTTGGTCTGCGGATGTGTCATCCAAGTCTAAGCTTTTGGCTATTCCTTACAAGGAGAAGACCTTGTTTGGGCCTGACTTGAAGGAAATTATTTCGGACATCGTGAGAGGTAAGGGTCATCTCCTCCCGCAGGATAAAAAATCCAAACAGAGAGGTCGACAGAGTAATTTTCGTTCCTTTAGAAATTTCAAGGGAGTTCCCTCTTCGTCTAAACAGGAAGGGAACTTTTCACAACCCAAGTCCACTTGGAGACCCAATCAGTCTTGGAACAAGGGTAAACAATCCAAGAAGCCTGCTGCCATTTCCAAGTCAGCATGAAGGGTCGGCCCCCGATCCGGGACCGGATCTAGTGGGGGGCAGACTCTCTTTCTTCATCCAAGCTTGCATAAGAGATGTTCAGGATCCCTGGACGCTAGAAATTGTGTCTCAGGGATATCAGTTGGAGTTCAGAAACTCTTCCCCCAGAGGAAGGTTTCTTCTTTCTCGATTATCTGCAGACCAAATAAAGAGAGAGGTGTTCTTACGTTGTGTAGGAGACCTCTCTTACATTGGAGTAATATGTCCCGTCCCAATACAGGGACAGGGGTTTTATTCAAATCTCTTTGTAGTTCCCAAAAAAGAGGGAACGTTCCGACCTATTTTAGACCTCAAAGTCTAAACAAGTTTCTCAGAGTTCCATCCTTCAAGATGGAAACTATTCAGACCATTCATCCATTGATCCAGGAGGGTCAATTTATGACTACCGTGGATCTAAAGGATGCATATCTTCATGTTCCTATCCACAGAGATCATCACAAGTTCCTGAGGTTTGCCTTTCTGGACAAACATTTTCAGTTCGTGGCTCTTCCTTTTGGTCTGGCCACGGCAGCCAGAATTTTCACAAATGTTCTGGGGTCTCTGCTGGCGGTTTAAGACCACAGGGCATTGCAGTGGCGCCTTATTTGGAAGATATTCTGATCCAGGCGTCGTCTTATCAGCTAGCAAAGTCTCATACCGACATTGTTCTGTCCTTTCTGAGGACTCACGGGTGGAAAGTGAATCTGGAAAAGAGTTCACTAGTTCCACAGACGAGGGTTCCTTTCTTGGGAACTCTAATCAACTCTCTGTCCATGAAAATCTTTTTGACGGAGGTCAGAAAGTTAAAGATTCTGAATACATGCCGAACCCTTCAGACCAATCCTCGGCCGTCAGTGGCTCAGTGCATGGAGGCAATTGGATTGATGGTAGCGGCAATGGACATCATTCCGTTTGCTCGTTTTCATCTCAGACCTCTGCAACTGAGCATGCTCAGTCAGTGGAATGGAGATTATACAAATTTGTCTCCTCAAATAAATCTAGAACAGAAGACAAGGGACTCTCTTCTATGGTGGTTGACGCTGGATCATCTATCCCAGGGGACATGCTTCCGCAGACCCTCATGGGTGATAGTGACAACGGACGCCAGCCTGATAGGATGGGGAGCAGTCTGGAGCTCCCTGAGGGCTCAGGGTGTATGGATTCGAGCGGAGTCTCTACTTCCCATCAATATCCTAGATTTGAGAGCAATATTCAATGCGCTTCAGGCTTGGCCTCAGTTGGCTTCGGCCAAATTCATCAGATTCCAGTCGGACAACATTACGACTGTAGCTTACATCAATCATCAGGGAGGAACAAGGAGTTCCTTAGCGATGACAGAAGTAGCCAAGATAATACAGTGGGCGGAGTCTCACTCTTGTTATCTGTCGGCGATCCACATCCCAGATGCATGATTAAGGGGTATTAACCCTGAAACGTTGCTGTTATTTTATGTCCTAAATAAAGAATTTTTGCTACTTTGAGTGCTGTGGACATCTATACATTGTGGACATCCCAGGTGTGGACAACTGGGAAACGGATTTTCTGAACAGACAGACATTTCATCCGGGAGAATGGGAACTCCATCCGGAGGTGTTTGCCAACCTGATTCTCAGATGGGGCAGGCCGGAGTTGGATCTCATGGCATCTCGTCAGAATGCCAAGCTTCCGAGATACGGGTCCAGGTCTAGGGATCCCCAGGCCGAGCTGATAGATGCCTTGGAAGTGCCTTGGTCTTTCAGCCTAGCTTATGTGTTCCCTCCATTTGCTCTCCTTTCCCGGGTGATTGCTCGAGTCAAACAGGAGAGGGCATCTGTGATCCTCATTGCTCCTGCGTGGCCTCGCAGGACTTGGTATGCCGATCTGGTGGACATCAACAAAAAAGTTCAGCACAGCACTCACAGTCCAACATATAGATGCAAGTTGCAAGGATCCTGCACTGATCCCCAACAACAATAGCAAATCCAAATGAAAGCAACAGCACCTCAGGTATGCATCATGAGTCTATTTATTGATGAAACATCACAGATACAACAACGTTTCGGTCAACAATAGACCTTAATCATGTCATCTCAGCCACCATGGAAGCTTCCATTGAGGAAAGACCTTCTGATTCAGGGACCCTTCCATCATCCAAATCTAGTTTCTCTGCAGCTAACTGCTTGGAGATTGTACGCTTAATTTTATCTAAGCAAGGGTTTTCTGATTCGGTCATAGATACCTTGATTCAGGCACATAAGCCTGTTACTAGGAAAATTTACCATAAGATATGGCGTAAATATCTTTATTGGTGTGAATCCAAGGGCTATTCTTAGAGTAGGGTTAGGATTCCCAGGATTTTGTCTTTTCTCTAAGAAGGTTTGGAGAAAGGGTTGTCAGTGAGTTCCTTAAAAGGACAGATTTCTGCTTTGTCTATTTCTCTTGTAAGGTGTATCAAGTCCACGGTTTCATCCATTACTTGTGGGATATTCTCCTTCCCAACAGGAAGTGGCAAAGAGAGCACCCACAGCAGAGCTGTCTAGCTCCTCCCCTAACTCCACCCCCAAGTAATTCTCTTTGCCGGTTCTCAGCAAGATGGAAGTGTAAAGGGAAGTGTGGTGACATAGTGTAGTTTTTTACCTTCAATCAAGAGTTTATTTTTAAATGGTACCTGTGTTGTACTATTTACTCTCAGGCAGAAAATAGATGAAGAGTTCTGCCTGGAGGATGATGATCTTAGCATTTGTAACTAAGGTCCATTGCTGTTCCCACAGAAAGCTGAGGAGTACAGGAAACTTCAGTGTGAGGAACGGTTTGCAGGCTGTGCTGCACTGAGGTATGTTCAGTCATTTTTCTCTAGAAAAACTGTATAATATTCAAGGGAAAGGCTGACATTATCCCCATCAAGGGAAGGGTAAGCTGTAATCAGACACATAGTGTGGTATAACAGCTTGCATGAGGGCTAAAAAATTCTGGTTGACACTTATTTCTTTTTTTGAATGATAAACGTTTTTTAATGAAAGCATGGTAAAACGTTTTTTAATGAAAGCATGGTAAAACGTTTTTTTTAAACAAGCATGGCAAAACGTTTTTGAAGTAGTTTATTGAGGGGTCTTTTGGCTTGTGTTTTATGGTGTTTTTAGGCCACATGGCTACTCAGAAACACTTTGATGTGTTTCTTTAAGGCCCCATGTACATCGAGTGCGGTGGGAGGGGCCTATTTTCACGCCTCAGTTGCGCACTTTTTATTACTCTTTGAGGCAAGCTTTATTACCAGAGGGTCCTGCTGTTATTTGGGGGCCAATTCAACTTCTTTTTCCCACAAAAACTAATCCTAAGAGCTGGTAGGAGCCACAGCAGAGCTGTGGCAAGGTGCTGATTGTGTTTTTTACCGGTTTTGACACTTTGTCAATCCGGTTTCAACATTAAAGGGTTAATTGTTTATTTGACTTGTGGGGCAATCTTCATAAAGCTTTAAGTACATGCTGTAAAAATTTCAGAAAATTTGATGCATTTTTAGACAGTTTTGCAGAACGTGTGCACTTTTTTTCTCTTAAAGGCACAGTACCGTTTTTTGAATTTGTTGGTTTTACATTGAATAAAGTGTTTTCCAAGCTTGCTTGTCTCATTACTAGCCTTGTTCAATATGTTTAGAAGCCGTGGTGGAATCCCCTCTTAGAATGTGTACCACTTGCACTGATATGTCTATAAATTATAAAGATCATATTGTGGCTCTTAAAAATGTAGCACTAGAGGATTCTCAGACAGAAAGAAATGAGGTTATGCCATCTAGTTCTCCCCAAGTGTCACAACCAGTAACGCCCGCACTAGAGACGCCAGGTACATCTAGCGCGTCTAATTCTTTTACTTTGCAAGACATGGCGGCAGTTATGAATACTACCCTCACAGAGGTTTTATCTAAATTGCCAGGGTTGCAGGGGAAGTTCGATAGCTCTGGGTTAAGAACAGAGCCATCTGACTCTTTAGTAGCCGTATCCGATATACCCTCACAAGGCTCAGAAGTAGGGGTAAGGGATTTGCTATCTGAGGGAGAGTTTTCTGACTCAGGAAAGACGCTCCCTCAGACAGATTCTGATATGACGGCATTTAAATTTAAGCTAGAACACCTCCGTTTGCTGCTTAGAGAGGTTTTAGCGACTCTGAATGATTGTGACCCTATTGTGGTGCCAGAGAAATTGTGTAAAATGGACAAATACCTAGCGGTGCCTGTTTACACTGATGTTTTTCCGGTCCCTAAAAGGATTACGGATATTATTACTAAGGAGTGGGATAGACCAGGTATTCTGTTCTCTCCCCCTTCTACCTTTAAGAAAATGTTTCCCATAGCTGACGCCATGCGGGACTCGTGGCAGAGGGTCCCTAAGGTGGAGGGAGCTGTTTCTACTCTAGCTAAGCGTACAACTATACCTATTGAAGACAGTTGTGCTTTCAAAGATCCTATGGATACAAAATTGGAGGGTCTCCTAAAGAAAATTTTTGTTCATCAAGGTTTTCTTCTCCAACCTATTGCGTGCATTGTTCCCGTAACTACTGCAGCTGCTTTTTGGTTTGAGGCTCTGGAAGAGACTCTGCAAGTAGAGACCCCATTAGATGATATTTTAGAAGGAAATTTTGCTGAAGCCAAGTCAGTCTGGAGACCTAACCAGGCTTGGAACAAGGGTAAACAGGCCAAGAAGCCTGCTGCTGCCTCCAAGACAGCATGAAGGGGTAGCCCCCGATCCGGGACAGGATCTAGTGGGGGGCAGACTTTCTCTCTTCGCTCAGGCTTGGGCAAGAGATGTTCAGGATTCCTGGGCTTTAGAAATTGTTTCCCAGGGATATCTTCTGGACTTCAAAGATTCACCCCCAAGGGTGAGATTTCATTTTTCTCTATTATCTTCAAACCAGATGAAAAGAGAGGAGTTCTTAAGTTGTGTAGAAGACTTATATACCATGGGAGTGATTCGCCCAGTTCCAATAGCGGAACAGGGGCAAGGGTTTTACTCCAACCTGTTTGTGGTTCCCAAGAAAGAAGGAACTTTCAGACCAATCTTTCATCTCAAGATCCTAAACAAATTCTTCACGGGTGGAGGGTGAACATAGAAGAGAGTTCTCTCTCCCCTCTCACAAGGGTTTCCTTCCTAGGGACTCTGATAGACTCATTAGAAATGAAAAATTTTCTGACGGAGGTCAGGAAATCAAAACTTCTAACTTCTTGCCGAGCTCTTCATTCCATTTCTCAGCCGTCAGTGGCTCAGTGTATGGAGGTAATCGGCCTAATGGTAGCGGCAATGGACACAGTTCCGTTTGCTCGCCTACATCTCAGACCACTGCAGCTATGCATGCTCAATCAGTGGAATGGGGATTACACAGATTTATCTCCTCAGATAGATCTGGATCAGGAGACCAGAGATTCTCTTCTCTGGTGGTTGTCTCAGGTCCATCTGTCCAGGGGAATGTGTTTCCGCAGGCCAGAGTGGATTAGAGTAATGACAGATGCCAGCCTTCTGGGCTGGGGCGCAGTCTGGAACTCCCTGAAAGCTCAGGGTTTGTGGACTCCTCCCGATAAACATTCTAGAACTAAGAGCGATATTCAATGCTCTTCAGGCGTGGCCTCAATTGGCTGCTGCCAAGTTCATCAGATTTCAGTCGGACAACATCACGACTGTAGCCTATATCACCCATCAGGGGGAAGCAAGGAGTTCCCTAGCTATGGTAGAGGTTTCCAAAATAATCTGATGGACAGAGTCTCACTCTTGCCATCTTTCAGCAATCCATATCCCAGGGGTAGAGAACTGGGAGGCGGATTTTCTAAGTCAACAGACTTTTCATCCGGGGGAGTGGGAGATCCATCCGGAGGTATTTGCCCAGCTGATTCAACTATGGGGCAAACCAGAACTGGATCTGATGGCGTCTCGTCAGAAAGCCAAGCTTCCTTGTTACGGGTCCAGGTCGAGGGATCCCCAGGTAGCGCTGATAGATGCTCTACCAGTGCCCTGGTCCTTCAGACTGGCTTATGTGTTTCCACCATTTCCTCTCCTCCCTCATCTGATTGCCAGAATCAAGCAGGAGAGAGCTTTGGTGATTTTGATAGCACCTGCGTGGCCACGCAGGACTTGGTATCCAGATCTGGTGGACATGTCATCCTTTCCACCATGGACTGTGCCGTGGAGGCAGGACCTTCTAATCCAAGGTCCATTCAAACATCCAAATCTAATTTCTCTGCGTCTGACTGCTTGGAGATTGAACGCTTGATTTTATCAAAACGTGGTTTCTCCGAGTCGGTCATTGATACCTTTATTCAGGCTCAAAAGCCTGTCACCAGGAAAATCTATCATAAGATATGGCGTAAATATCTTCATTGGTGTGAATCCAAGGGTTACTCATGGAGTAAGGTCAGGATTCCTAGGATATTATCTTTTCTACAAGAAGGATTGGAGAAGGGATTATCAGCTAGTTCCTTAAAGGGACAGATTTATGCTTTGTCTATTCTATTGTACAAGCGTCTAGCAGAGGTTCCAGACGTTCAGGCGTTTTGTCAGGCTTTAGTTAGAATCAAGCCTGTGTTTAAACTTGTTACTTAGTTCTTAAAGTTCTTCAAGGGGTTCCGTTTGAATCTATGCATTCCATAGATATCAAGCTTTTATCTTGGAAAGTTCTGTTTTTAGTAGCTTTCTCTTCGGCTCGAAGAGTTTCTGAGTTATCTGCTTTACAGTGTGATTCACCCTATCTTGTTTTCCATGCTGATAAGGTGGTTTTGCGTACCAAACCTGGATTCCTTCCTAAGGTTGTTTCTAATAGGAACATCAACCAGGAAATTGTTGTTCCTTCTCTGTGTTCTAATCCTTCTTCCAAGAAGGAACGTCTGTTGCTCAATCTAGATGTGGTTCGTGCTTTAAAGTTCTACTTGCAAGCAACTAAAGAATTTCGTCAAACATCTTCATTGTTTGTTGTCTACTCTAGAAAGCGGAGAGGTCAAAAGGCTACGGCAACCTCTCTTTCTTTTTGGCTGAAAAGCATCATCCGCTTGACTTATGAGACTGCTGGCCAGCAGCCTCCTGAAAGGATTACAGCTCACTCTACTAGAGCGGTAGCTTCCACATGGGTTTTTTAAAATGAGGCTTCTGTTGAACAGATTTGTAAGGCGGCGACTTGGTCTTCGCTTCATACTTTTTCCAAATTTTCCAAATTTGATACTTTTGCTTCTTCGGAGGCTATTTTTGGGAGAAAGGTTCTACAAGCAGTGGTGCCTTCTGTTTAGGTACCTGTCTTGTCCCTCCCTTCATCCGTGTCCTAAAGCTTTGGTATTGGTATCCCACAAGTAATGTATGAAACCGTGGACTCGATACACCTTACAAGAGACAACAAAATTTATGCTTACCTGATAAATTTCTTTCTCTTGTGGTGTATCGAGTCCACGGCCCGTCCTGTCTATTTAAGTCAGGTATTATTTTTTATTAAAACTACAGTCACCACTGCACCCTATGGTTTCTCCTTTTTCTTCCTAACCTTCAGTCGAATGACTGGGGGGTGGAGTTAGGGGAGGAGCTATATAGACAGCTCTGCTGTGGGTGCTCTCTTTTCCACTTCCTGTTGGGAAGGAGAATATCCCACAAGTAATGGATGAAACCGTGGACTCGCAACCTATCTCCTGGAGTAGCGTGATATAATTAGGGGCCAATATTAAGGGAGACATAAATAAAATGGAATAAAATGACACAAGCTAAGATAATGGCTATCCAGTAGGGTGGATTGTTATATTTTTTATTTTCTTGTGGAGGTGGAGCTGCGTCTCCATTTAAGTCACAATATGATCAGGAGCTGCGTCTCCACAATTTATCATTTTTCTTTGTATTGTGGGTCGATTTGTTTTGCTTTTTATGTAATCTTGAAAAACTGATAAATAAATATATTAAAAAAAAAAAAAAAGAAACCGTGGACTCGATACACCACAAGAGAGAAATTTATCAGGTAAGCATAAATTTTGTTTTTGTTACACAAGCGTCTGGCTGATGTTCCAGATGTCCAATCTTTTTGTCAGGCTCTGACTAGAATCAGGCCTGTATTCAGACCAATTGCTCCTCCTTGGAGTTTGAATTTAGTTCTTAAAGTTCTTCAAGGGGTTCCATTTGAACCTATGCATTCCATTGATATTAAGTTATTATCTTGGAAAGTTTTATTTTTGGTTGCTATTTCGTCTGTTCGAAGAGTATCTGAGCTTTCGGCATTACAATGTGATTCTCCTTATCTTATTTTCCATTCGGATAAGGTGGTGTTACGAACCAAACCTGGTTTTCTTCCTAAGGTTGTTTCAAATAAAAATATTAATCAGGAAATTGTTGTTCCTTCCTTGTGTCCTAATCCTTCTTCTAAGAAGGAGCGGGTGTTACATAATTTGGACGTGGTCCGTGCTTTGAAGTTTTACTTAAAGGCAACTGAGGATTTTCGTCAATCGTCTTCCCTGTTTGTTGTTTTTTCTGGGAAACAAAGGGGTCAGAAAGCTATCTTTGGACTCATCGTATCTTTTTTAAAAGAAAAGGAAATGTATTCTTACCTGATAAAACAGCCCACCCTGTTTTTAGGAGACAGGTCTTTATTTTTGTTAAACTTCAGTCACCTCTGCACCTTGGCTTTTACTTTCTCTTCCTAACTTCAGTCGAATGACTGGAGTGGGAGGGAAGGGAGGAGCTATATATACAGCTCTGCTGTGGTGCTCTTTGCCTGCTCCTGCTGACCAGGAGGCGATATCCCACAAGTAAGGATAAAATCCGTGGACTCATCGTATCTTAAAAGAAACAAATTTATCAGGTAAGAATAAATTTCCTTTTTTGTAGCGTACAGTTTTTATGAGCGTGTTATTTAGATTTTCGCATGCGTTATTATTTAGTTCTCATCCGTTTGTGCACGCATCCATACCGCGTCTATATATCAATATTGGTTTTGTGCGATATTCAGACGTGCGCGTGTCGGCTTGATTGCATGCGTATCTGTGCAGTTTTCTGATTAATCTGCTGGTATATAGTTTTGGAATCAGTTAAGACTTTTAAGGTCAGCTAATGCTTTTATTTGTGACACTGTTGTTCACATTATTGCCCAAATTATAGCATTAGCAGTCCTGACCAGGAGGGAGCATCATGTTCCCATTAAGAGAGGACTTACAGGCCAGTTATTGATTTAAAGATTTTAAACAAGTTTATCATGCTTCCTTCTTTCAAGATGGAGACAATTTGGAGTTTTTTGCCACTTTTTATACACGGGCAGTTTATGTCTATAATAGATTTGAGTGCACAGGAAAGTAGAAATAAAATTCCAAAATGCATTAGCGATAGATTAAAATGCTTTGTGCTACCCCACTTTTATGCTTGCTTGTATGTTCCTGTGTGGGTTGCAGTACCCCCAACGACTTATTGATGTTTTAACCTATCGCTAATAAATTTTGGAATATTATTTCTACTTTGGCAAATTGTTTTTCCTGTGCACTAGCTTTTTCCAGCTGATTCGCCAAAAGCATTCTCTGCAGTAAGGTCCGGAGCAGGTGTTACAATGGGAGCCACATGTTGGTAGGAGTCGTCATCATATAAGGTTCCACAAGGACACCAGCCACACCGGAAGGGTCTACAGACACTTGGAGTTGGCAGAGGTACTGCCGGTGTCAAAGAATTACCAGTAAGAGGGCAATAGGGCGAGTGGACCAGAAGTATATATCCCCACCCAGATGGACTTGTTTATACTTATTATGTTTATTAATACAGGCTTTTAAGTCATTAAGAAGTGTATTGGTTTTTCTACTGCTGTGTGTATAATAGTTTTGATGAATGCTTTTCTTCTTATCCCTATCATAGGAATCCTCATTAGTTTCTTAGTTTTGCATTCCTGGACAAGCTGTTTAAATTTGTTGATCTTCCTTTTGGTTTGGACACTGCTCCCAGAATTTTTTTTATATTGTTCTGGAAACGCTCTTGTCTGTAATAAGAGCTCTCATGGTATTTTGGTGGTTATTTATCTGGATAATGTCTTGGTATAGGCTCCATTTAGCAGTAGATCACATTAACAGACTCTTGTTGTTTCTTCAAGAGCATGATTGGAGAATACATTTTTCAAAGACTTATCTTTCTCTTTATTCCAGGACTATATTCCTAGGTGTGATTATAGACTTAGTCTCTATGAGAATATCTTTGACAGACTATATGAGACAGAACATACTGTCAACTTATTCTAATCTTCAGTTCCTTTTCCATCCAAAGTTCTTGGCATGGAGGTAGTAGGTCTGATGATTGCAGCATCAGATGCTATTCCATTTTCTTGGTTTCACATGAGGCCTTTTCAGCTTTGTTTGCTTCACTTGGAATGCAGGGTTTATCATTCAGCTTTCTTGGAAAATCATTCTGTATTTCTGAGCAAATCTATTCCTGTTATTTGGTGGATTAATCATCAGTTCGTTGTTCTGGGGGCATTTTTTTGTTTGTCCAAATTAGACTGTTATCTTAACAAAGTCTTTTAGGTTGGGGTGCAGTTGGGGGGTCTCAGAGAGCACAGGGAGTTTTGATTTCCTTGGGGGTCGAGGGTACCTATAAATGTTGTGGATCTCTATGCAATATTCAGGGCTCTTCAGTGTTTCTAATCAGACAATATCACAGTGGTGGCTTATTTATTTTATCAAGAGGGAACTCATAGTTCCCTGGCAATGAGGGAAGGGTCCTGAATTATGCTTTGGGCAGAGACATATCTGTTCAATTTCTGCAGTTCATATTCCAGGGGTGAGCATTTGGGAAGCAGACTTCTCAGTTGCTAGACCCTTTATTCGAGGAATGGTCTCTGATCTGGACGCTTTTTTATCAGATTGTGGATCGATGATGTCTGCCAGAAATAGATCTGATGGTTTCTCGGGTGAACAACTGGCTCCCAGATTTTTTGAGAGGTTCGGGGGTCATCAGGCAGGATTTGTGGTTGCTCTAGTAGTTCCTTGTTTGTTTTGTCTGGCTTACTTCTTATCAGTAATTCTGAGTGCTCCAGCTTGGACTCGCACAAAACACACTTTTTTTTTTTTTTTTTGCTAGATTTTTTTTTTTTTCTGATGGCAGTTGTGCACCTGTTTTTCCCTTGTTCCTTTTTTCTTGCTCTTGTTCTTTCCTACCGTTCTTCTTTGCCCTGCTTGGTTATATGTCATACTGGTTTACCTGTGAGGTGGGAGAGTTTTTAAGGGCTCTTGGAGTTTTTGAAATGTTCCCTCCTCCTAGTGGCCAGGAGTGGAATTCTCAGAACTAATGTCTTGTGGACTCTGACCACCATGAAAGAAATTAATTTATCAGTTAAAAACATAAATTATATTTTAATGAATTCTCTGACACTCCTGCTGAAAGACTGTTTTATCCATAATTTGTTTTTTAAAGTTGAGATGGATGTGGTTATGTAAGGTTACATTTTAGCCTTCATCCTTCTCTAAGGTTAAAGTCTAGCCTTCTCTCATATTTTTCATTATATGCTTAATTTATCCATTCTGTTTATTTATTACATTTACTGCTTTGTACATCAAAGTCTCAGACTCAATGTCCAACTCCTCCTGTTCCAGGTCCTGCTAAATGTTCTGTCATTTAATAAGAATCTCAGTGAAAGTGTATCTTTGGGCAGGCTGCATCCAGACCTCCAATCCAACCTACTCCAGGTTGATGGTGAGTGGCGCCTCCTAGGTGATCAGAATATAGTTGTTCTCGGAAAGTCAACTCTAGATAACTTTTCTCTGTTTTTAGGTGATTTCCCGGAGAATGACACACAGGGACTTGAATCCAGGGGGCATCTACTACACAGGACTCCCTTCCTATCTCTGGTCCACGGCTCACGAAGAAGCAATGACCTCATCATTGGAATACGAGATCCAAGAAGCAATGATGCAGAAGCCTCCACCATTTTATAGACCCAGAAAAGCTATAAACCGCACTTTCTAAGGAACACCATAATGAGCCAATAGTGAGGCAATTTTACATGATATGTAAATGAGACAATAGGTGCCAAGGGTCATAATCAAAGCTTTGGTATGTTTAAGGAGGAATTGTTGCCTTTCTACTAAAATTGGACATCTTTTAAATGTTTTTATTTTTGTTAAACTGATTGGCAGGTATTGGGATAGCAGAGCAATTTCTTTCACCTACCTTCTTTTAACTTTGTTTTCTTTTTATCCACACTACAAGCACACATATTTGCATTACATTTTATTTTTAATTCTGCTCTAGTTAGGGTTGCCAGGTGTACAGTATTCAACCCTACAGTCCAGTATTTTAGCAGGCTGTCCAGTAAAGTTTCCACAAAAATACTGGACACTTATATGTCCAGTTTTTTAAAGTCCCTCAGTGTTGGTTAAATGCATTACAAATATGGAGCAGAACGAAGTAAGGGATGGATAAGGAAATCAAATAAATTTTGTTTACATATGTTACTGGCAGACAAAGAGGTACAAATATTAAATTTTATGTTACTGGCAGCCAATGGGTAAAATGACTGCTCATTTGTAAAAAAAAATATATATATATATATATATACACTGTGTGTGTATATATATATATATATATATATATATGTGTATATATATATATATATACATACATACATACATACATACATACATACATACATACATACATACATACATACATACATACATACATACATTATGGGATCAAGAGTGGGACTGAAGTTGAGCTTCTAGGGGGGCACTGCATGACTTCACCTTCCATTGTGCACAATTACCGACAGATTGTCCAGTACTTTTGTGGAGGACAGCTGGCAACCCTAGCTCTAGTACAGAGTATAATGGTAGATGTTTGGATATTTTTAACTGGCTTGGCTGAACCTTACATCCCTGTATCAAGAACCAGATAATTGTTTAAGACAGACATTACTGGAGAATTTGGTTTGATACATTTTCAAACTATATTTGTATACATATTTCATTTAAAAACATCAATTCAGACACAGATTAACCATCTCACAAATTTTAACTTGTATACAGAATTCTGAAATTAATTTGAAATGCAAATCAAACAGAAATATTCAATGCTTTATGTATGTGTTGTTACAATGAGGTAAAGGGACTGCCACTATATCACTCTGCTCCCTGTGGTCTATGTAACAGTAATATTGCAGTTGAAGAAGCTGGTTGGATTTACATAGCTCTTCTCTGTGTCTCTTTGCTGTGATAGATACAGACATTTTACCCCTATCATTTTCTTCTGTTTTTCTCTTGAGTCTTACTTTTCTTCTGTGTCAATGAACAAACTGAGATAGGGGAAAAACTCCATGTCTTACAGCTAACTTCTAAATGATGTGATAGGGACAGGTTTTATGTCCCATGGCATCACTTTGTAGGAGAGGTATCTGCATTTTGTAGAATATTGAGTGCCAAAATGTAAAGACGCTTCTTTATATTGTCGCATGTGTCCAAATCTGTCAGGAAATGTGAATATTACTTGTCCTCATTATGATGTGATAAAGAACTATATAGACTCTAACTGGAGAAGAGAAAATGTGGATTAAATGTGTATGTAGATTTGCCTCTGAATATGGAGCAATCTCTGCGATTTACACAAAATGCATTTGAAAATAAACCAAATTCACAGATTTAACACCTGTCAATGTATTCTAATCAGTGTGTTGCTGCATTCCTCAGACACTCTTACAAATTACTTTACTTCATGAGGCCAAAGGTGGGTGTACTAATTAAAGTAAAAAACAGGGATTTAACCATTTGAGTGCTAAGCACTTTCCCACCTGGGTGCTAAGGTTTTTTAATGTTTTTTTATAAAAAAAAAAAAAAAGACTATTTCTCCAACATAGGTGTGTCCGGTCCACGGCGTCATCCTTACTTGTGGGATATTCTCTTCCCCAACAGGAAATGGCAAAGAGCCCAGCAAAGCTGGTCACATGATCCCTCCTAGGCTCCGCCTACCCCAGTCATTCTCTTTGCCGTTGTACAGGCAACATCTCCACGGAGATGGCTTAGAGTTTTTTAGTGTTTAACTGTAGTTTTTATTATTCAATCAAGAGTTTGTTATTTTAAAATAGTGCTGGTATGTACTATTTACTCAGAAACAGAAAAGAGATGAAGATTTCTGTTTGTATGAGGAAAATGATTTTAGCACCGTAACTAAAATCCATGGCTGTTCCACACAGGACTGTTGAGAGCAATTAACTTCAGTTGGGGGAACAGTGTGCAGTCTCTTGCTGCTTGAGGTATGACACATTCTAACAAGACGATGTAATGCTGGAAGCTGTCATTTTTCCCTATGGGATCCGGTAAGCCATGTTTATTACGATGGTAAATAAGGGCTTCACAAGGGCTTATTAAGATTGTAGACTTTTCTGGGCTAAATCGATTCAGTTTTAAAACATATTTAGCTTTGAGGAATCATTTTATCTGGGTTTATTGATATTATAATATCGGCAGGCACTGTATTAGACACCTTATTTCTCTGGGGCTTTCCCAAAGCATAAGCAGAGTCTCATTTTCGCGCCGGTGTGGCGCACTTGTTTTTGAGAGGCATGGCATGCAGTCGCATGTGAGAGGAGCTCTGATACTTAGAAAAGACTTTCTGAAGGCGTCATTTGGTATCGTATTCCCCTTTGGGCTTGGTTGGGTCTCAGCAAAGCAGATACCAGGGACTGTAAAGGGGTTAAAGTGTTAAAACGGCTCCGGTTCCGTTATTTTAAGGGTTAAAGCTTCCAAATTTGGTGTGCAATACTTTTAAGGCTTTAAGACACTGTGGTGAAAATTTGGTGAATTTTGTACAATTCCTTCATGTTTTTTCGCAATTGCAGTAATAAAGTGTGTTCAGTTTAAAATTTAAAGTGACAGTAACGGTTTTATTTTAAAACGTTTTTTGTACTTTATTATCAAGTTTATGCCTGTTTAACATGTCTGAACTACCAGATAGACTGTGTTCTGAATGTGGGGAAGCCAGAATTCCTGTTCATTTAAATAAATGTGATTTATGTGATAATGACAATGATGCCCAAGATGATTCCTCAAGTGAGGGGAGTAAGCATGGTACTGCATCATTCCCTCCTTCGTCTACACGAGTCTTGCCCACTCAGGAGGCCCCTAGTACATCTAGCGCGCCAATACTGCTTACTATGCAACAATTAACGGCTGTAATGGATAATTCTGTCAAAAACATTTTAGCCAAAATGAACCCTTGTCAGCGTAAGCGTGGCTGCTCTGTTTTAGTTACTGAAGAGCATGACGACGCTGATATTAATATCTCTGAAGGGCCCCTAACCCAATCTGAGGGGGCCAGGGAGGTTTTGTCTGAGGGAGAAATTACTGATTCAGGGAACATTTCTCAACAGGCTGAACCTGATGTAATTGCATTTAAATTTAAGTTGGAACATCTCCGCATTCTGCTTAAGGAGGTATTATCCACTCTGGATGATTGTGAAAAGTTGGTCATCCCAGAGAAACTATGTAAAATGGACAAGTTCCTAGAGGTGCCGGAGCTCCCAGAAGCTTTTCCTATACCCAAGCGGGTGGCGGACATTGTTAATAAAGAATGGGAAAGGCCCGGTATTCCTTTCGTCCCTCCCCCCATATTTAAAAAATTGTTTCCTATGGTCGACCCCAGAAAGGACTTATGGCAGACAGTCCCCAAGGTCGAGGGAGCGGTTTCTACTTTAAACAAACGCACCACTATACCCATAGAGGATAGTTGTGCTTTCAAAGATCCTATGGATAAAAAATTAGAAGGTTTGCTTAAAAAGATGTTTGTTCAGCAGGGTTACCTTCTACAACCAATTTCATGCATTGTCCCTGTCACTACAGCCGCATGTTTCTGGTTTGATGAACTGATAAAGGCGCTCGATAGTGATTCTCCTCCTTATGAGGAGATTATGGACAGAATCAATGCTCTCAAATTGGCTAATTCTTTCACCCTAGACGCCACTTTGCAATTGGCTAGGTTAGCGGCTAAGAATTCTGGGTTTGCTATTGTGGCGCGCAGAGCGCTTTGGTTGAAATCTTGGTCGGCTGACGCGTCTTCCAAGAACAAGCTACTAAACATTCCTTTCAAGGGGAAAACGCTGTTTGGCCCTGACTTGAAAGAGATTATCTCGGATATCACTGGGGGTAAGGGCCACGCCCTTCCTCAGGATCGGCCTTTCAAGGCGAAAAATAGACCCAATTTTCGTCCCTTTCGTAAAAACGGACCAGCCCAAAGTGCTACGTCCTCTAAGCAAGAGGGTAATACTTCTCAAGCCAAGCCAGCTTGGAGACCAATGCAAGGCTGGAACAAGGGAAAGCAGGCCAAGAAGCCTGCCACTGCTACCAAGACAGCATGAAATATTGGCCCCCGATCCGGGACCGGATCTGGTGGGGGGCAGACTCTCTCTCTTCGCTCAGGCTTGGGCAAGAGATGTTCTGGATCCTTGGGCGCTAGAAATAGTTTCCCAGGGTTATCTTCTGGAATTCAAGGGACTTCCCCCAAGGGGGAGGTTCCACAGGTCTCAGTTGTCTTCAGACCACATAAAAAGACAGGCGTTCTTACATTGTGTAGAAGACCTGTTAAAAATGGGAGTGATTCATCCTGTTCCACTAAGAGAACAAGGGATGGGGTTCTACTCCAATCTGTTCATAGTTCCCAAAAAAGAGGGAACGTTCAGACCAATCTTAGATCTCAAGATCTTAAACAAGTTTCTCAAGGTTCCATCTTTCAAGATGGAAACCATTCGAACTATTCTTCCTTCCATCCAGGAGGGTCAATTCATGACCACGGTGGATTTAAAGGATGCGTATCTACATATTCCTATCCACAAGGAACATCATCGGTTCCTAAGGTTTGCATTCCTGGACAAACATTACCAGTTCGTGGCGCTTCCTTTCGGATTAGCCACTGCTCCAAGGATTTTCACAAAGGTACTAGGCTCCCTTCTAGCGGTGCTAAGACCAAGGGGCATTGCAGTAGTACCTTACCTGGACGACATTCTGATTCAAGCGTCGTCCCTTCCTCAAGCAAAGGCTCACACGGACATTGTCCTGGCCTTTCTCAGATCTCACGGCTGGAAAGTGAACGTGGAAAAGAGTTCTCTATCCCCGTCAACAAGGGTTCCCTTCTTGGGAACAATTATAGACTCTTTAGAAATGAGGATCTTTCTAACAGAGGCCAGAAAAACAAAACTTCTAGACTCTTGTCGGATACTTCATTCCGTTCCTCTTCCTTCCATAGCTCAGTGCATGGAAGTGATCGGGTTGATGGTAGCGGCGATGGACATAGTTCCTTTTGCGCGCATTCATCTAAGACCATTACAACTGTGCATGCTCAGTCAGTGGAATGGGGACTATACAGACTTGTCTCCGAAGATACAAGTAAATCAGAGGACCAGAGACTCACTCCGTTGGTGGCTGTCCCTGGACAATCTGTCTCAAGGGATGACGTTCCGCAGACCAGAGTGGGTCATTGTCACGACCGACGCCAGTCTGATGGGCTGGGGCGCGGTCTGGGGATCCCTGAAAGCTCAGGGTCTTTGGTCTCGGGAAGAATCTCTTCTACCGATAAATATTCTGGAACTGAGAGCGATATTCAATGCTCTCAAGGCCTGGCCTCGGCTAGCGAGGACCAAGTTCATACGGTTTCAATCAGACAACATGACAACTGTTGCGTACATCAACCATCAGGGGGGAACAAGGAGTTCCCTAGCGATGGAAGAAGTGACCAAAATCATTCTATGGGCGGAGTCTCACTCCTGCCACCTGTCTGCTATCCACATCCCAGGAGTGGAAAATTGGGAAGCGGATTTTCTGAGTCGTCAGACATTGCATCCGGGGGAGTGGGAACTCCATCCGGAAATCTTTGCCCAAGTCACTCACCTGTGGGGCATTCCAGACATGGATCTGATGGCCTCTCGTCAGAACTTCAAAGTTCCTTGCTACGGGGCCAGATCCAGGGATCCCAAGGCGGCTCTAGTGGATGCACTAGTAGCACCTTGGACCTTCAAGCTAGCTTATGTGTTCCCGCCATTTCCTCTCATCCCCAGGCTGGTAGCCAGGATCAATCAGGAGAGGGCGTCGGTGATCTTGATAGCTCCTGCGTGGCCACGCAGGACTTGGTATGCAGATCTGGTGAATATGTCATCGGCTCCACCTTGGAAGCTACCTTTGAGACGAGACCTTCTTGTTCAGGGTCCGTTCGAACATCCGAATCTGGTTTCACTCCAGCTGACTGCTTGGAGATTGAACGCTTGATTTTATCGAAGCGAGGATTCTCAGATTCTGTTATCGATACTCTTGTTCAGGCCAGAAAGCCTGTAACTAGAAAGATTTACCACAAAATTTGGAAAAAATATATCTGTTGGTGTGAATCTAAAGGATTCCCTTGGGACAAGGTTAAGATTCCTAGGATTCTATCCTTCCTTCAAGAAGGATTGGAAAAAGGATTATCTGCTAGTTCCCTGAAGGGACAGATTTCTGCCTTGTCGGTATTACTTCACAAAAAGCTGGCAGCTGTGCCAGATGTTCAAGCCTTTGTTCAGGCTCTGGTTAGAATCAAGCCTGTTTACAAACCTTTGACTCCTCCTTGGAGTCTCAATTTAGTTCTTTCAGTTCTTCAGGGGGTTCCGTTTGAACCCTTACATTCCGTTGATATTAAGTTATTATCTTGGAAAGTTTTGTTTTTAGTTGCGATTTCTTCTGCTAGAAGAGTCTCAGAATTATCTGCTCTGCAGTGTTCTCCTCCTTATCTGGTGTTCCATGCAGATAAGGTGGTTTTACGTACTAAACCTGGTTTTCTTCCAAAAGTTGTTTCTAACAAAAACATTAACCAGGAGATTATCGTACCTTCTCTGTGTCCAAAACCAGTTTCAAAGAAGGAACGTTTGTTGCACAATTTGGATGTTGTTCGCGCTCTAAAATTCTATTTAGATGCTACAAAGGATTTTAGACAAACATCTTCCTTGTTTGTTGTTTATTCAGGTAAAAGGAGAGGTCAAAAAGCAACTTCTACCTCTCTCTCTTTTTGGATTAAAAGCATCATCAGATTGGCTTACGAGACTGCCGGACGGCAGCCTCCCGAAAGAATCACAGCTCATTCCACTAGGGCTGTGGCTTCCACATGGGCCTTCAAGAACGAGGCTTCTGTTGATCAGATATGTAGGGCAGCGACTTGGTCTTCACTGCACACTTTTACCAAATTTTACAAGTTTGATACTTTTGCTTCTTCTGAGGCTATTTTTGGGAGAAAGGTTTTGCAAGCCGTGGTGCCTTCCATTTAGGTGACCTGATTTGCTCCCTCCCTTCATCCGTGTCCTAAAGCTTTGGTATTGGTTCCCACAAGTAAGGATGACGCCGTGGACCGGACACACCTATGTTGGAGAAAACAGAATTTATGTTTACCTGATAAATTTCTTTCTCCAACGGTGTGTCCGGTCCACGGCCCGCCCTGGTTTTTTAATCAGGTCTGATAATTTATTTTCTTTAACTACAGTCACCACGGTACCATATGGTTTCTCCTATGCAAATATTCCTCCTTAACGTCGGTCGAATGACTGGGGTAGGCGGAGCCTAGGAGGGATCATGTGACCAGCTTTGCTGGGCTCTTTGCCATTTCCTGTTGGGGAAGAGAATATCCCACAAGTAAGGATGACGCCGTGGACCGGACACACCGTTGGAGAAAGAAATTTATCAGGTAAACATAAATTCTGTTTTTATTTATTTCAGATCCCCAAGACTTACACTGTTTAGATTAGGAGATTACCTTTCCAACAGTGGGTCTTGGGGGTCTGTAGCTGCTTAGATGCCTGAGATACAGGCTTCTAAGCAGCATGCCCCCTGCTCCTATATTTAACATTGTTAATGTTAAATAAAGTTGCGCAATGACGTCATTGCGTGTGACTTCACTACACGTAACGTGAAGACCCGGTGATGCCTGCCACTATGCAGGCCCGATCGCCGGGGTAGGAGCCAGTGGGAGCCCCCAGATCTCCCTCAAAGTGGGAGAGTGCTAGTAACGGCTCTGAGCAGTCATTAGCACCTGACTAAGACAATTTGTGACGGCTCAGAGCCGTCATTAGCACTCAAGGGGTTAAAGATACTACACTTTAAGCGATCTCTAATAGCTAATCCCAGTGTGGTAAGCAGACCTCCTAACTGCTAACCTAGGCGTATCAGAAAAAGGGGGTGGGATATGGGATAGCGCTAAAACAGCAGAAGAGATCTTAAAAAATGTTAGATTAACAATCCATATTGTATGTTAATAAATGTGTATATCACATAAAAAGTAAATAAAATTTAATTTATTACCAAATAAAGTAAAATGACAAAAAATGCCGGCATCCAGAATAACCAATAAATACAATGTTAAAAAAAATACAATCTTAAAATAACATAAGTAGCAAATATAATATTGTACATACTGAGTTACGGTATTAATGAAATGAATATGCTGTCAGACTAACAGTACAGTATATGAACAATATTTACAAAGCAGATAACTGCATATACAAATGATATCTGATGCGAAAAACACTCTCAGATAAAGTGAACTACAAAGTCTGTGTTGGAGACTCACAGTAGCGGCAAATATGTTCAAATGTGACATTCTGAGCAATATCCGAAAGTCTTGTATCGTTGTAGTGATCCACAAACTGTTGAGATTCCGCTCAAAATTGCCTTGGATACAGTCCAAAGGTAGATTCTGGGACAGAGGTGTTTATTTGCAAACCTAGTGTAAAGTGTGGCGGTATTTATACACATCTTAATCCTACTACCAGGTCCAGTTATAAGGGTCAAAATGAAAAGCAGCTAGTGTGCAAGCTGTATTTTCAGCATGTGTCCGAAAAACAAAAAGGTTTATCCGTTCAATGGTAGATTTTGGGGCAGGGATTATACATACAGAGACCACTCGTAAATTATTAAAAGTGCCTCAATGTACCTGACCTACTACCATTACTTGCGGATGACCAGATGAAATGGAGGGGAGCAAATCTACGCCTTTCAGGCCTTTATCAAGATGCTCACTTGTTTGGTGACTGGGTTTAAATGCCATTTACTTGATTCTCATTGGCGACAGCCAATAGTAATGCAGTAATTGTACAAATAGCTATTCAATACATATAGCAACGTTTGGGAATTTCGTTACATATAATGCAAAATATTTGTCTATACAATGTAGATGTGTATATATTAGTTTTATTCTACAATAGTGATATTTCAATGATTGATGAAGGTGTATAACGCTGACATAGATCTAAAAGGTGATAATAATGTTGTGTGTAGATTTTACGTTAAAGTGCAATGTTTTAAAGTTAGAGGACACATGGTCCTAAAGTGAGTATGTTAGATTGTGAAAACAAGTTTCGACAAAATTGTCTTAAAGTGAAAGAATGGGACATAAATATGCTAGAAGTGTAATAAATTACTGTATAAGATATGGAAACAATCTAATAACGTTTTAAATAAAAAAGAGGGGGAAAAATAATTATATAGGACATATAAAAAGATTAATATAGGATATATAACAAAAAAGGTTAATATAGAATAACAGAATTTATGCTTACCTGATAAATTACTTTCTCCAACGGTGTGTCCGGTCCACGGCGTCATCCTTACTTGTGGGATATTCTCTTCCCCAACAGGAAATGGCAAAGAGTCCCAGCAAAGCTGGTCACATGATCCCTCCTAGGCTCCGCCCACCCCAGTCATTCGACCGACGGACAGGAGGAAATATATATAGGAGAAACCATATGATACCGTGGTGACTGTAGTTAGAGAAAATAATTCATCAGACCTGATTAAAAAACCAGGGCGGGCCGTGGTCCCGACACACCCTTGGTGAAAGTAATTTATCAGGTAAGCATAAATTCTGTTTTCTCCAACATTGGTGTGTCCGGTCCACGGCGTCATCCTTACTTGTGGGAACCAATACCAAAGCTTTAGGACACGGATGAAGGGAGGGAGCAAATCAGGTCACCTAAATGGAAGGCACCACAGCTTGCAAAACCTTTCTCCCAAAAATAGCCTCCGAAGAAGCAAAAGTATCAAATTTGTAAAATTTGGCAAAAGTGTGCAGTGAAGACCAAGTTGCTGCCTTACATATCTGGTCAACAGAAGCCTCGTTCTTGAAGGCCCATGTGGAAGCCACAGCCCTAGTGGAGTGAGCTGTGATTCTTTCAGGAGGCTGCCGTCCGGCAGTCTCATAAGCCAATCGGATAATGCTTTTAAGCCAAAAGGAAAGAGAGGTAGAAGTCGCTTTTTGACCTCTCCTTTTACCAGAATAAACAACAAACAAGGAAGATGTTTGTCTGAAATCTTTAGTAGCCTCTAAATAGAATTTTAGAGCACGGACTACGTCCAAATTGTGTAACAAACGTTCCTTCTTTGAAACTGGATTCGGACACAAAGAAGGTACAACTATCTGCTGGTTAATATTTTTGTTGGAAACAACTTTCGGAAGAAAACCAGGCTTAGTACGCAAAACCACCTTATCTGCATGGAACACCAGATAGGGCGGAGAACACTGCAGAGCAGATAACTCTGAAACTCTTCTAGCAGAAGAAATTGCAACCAAAAACAAAACTTTCCAAGATAATAACTTAATATCTACGGAATGTAAGGGTTCAAACGGAACCCCTTGAAGAACTGAAAGAACTAGATTTAGACTCCAGGGAGGAGTCAAAGGTCTGTAAACAGGCTTGATCCTAACCAGAGCCTGAACAAATGCTTGAACATCTGGCACAGCTGCCAGTCTTTTGTGAAGTAAAACAGATAAAGCAGAGATCTGTCCCTTCAGAGAACTTGCAGATAATCCTTTCTCCAAACCTTCTTGTAGAAAGGATAGGATCTTAGGAATTTTTATCTTGTTCCATGGGAATCCTTTAGATTCACACCAACAGATATATTTTTCCATATTTTATGGTAAATTTTTCTAGTTACAGGCTTTCTAGCCTGAATCAGAGTATCTATTACAGAATCTGAAAACCCACGCTTTGATAAAATCAAGCGTTCAATCTCCAAGCCGTCAGTTGGAGGGAAACCAGATTCGGATGTTCGAATGGACCCTGAACAAGAAGGTCCTGTCTCAAAGGTAGCTTCCATGGTGGAGCCGATGACATATTCACCAGGTCTGCATACCAAGTCCTGCGTGGCCACGCAGAGCTATCAAGATCACCGAGGCCCTCTCTTGATTGATCCTGGCTACCAACCTGGGGATGAGAGGAAACAGTGGGAATACATAAGCTAGGTTGAAGGTCCAAGGTGCTACTAGTGCATCTACTAGGGTCGCCTTGGGATCCCTGGATCTGGACCCGTAGCAAGGAACCTTGAAGTTCTGAAGAGACGCCATCAGATCCATGTCTGGAATGCCCCATAATGGATGTGGATCGCAGACAAGTGGCAGGAGTGATCCTCCGCCCATTGAATTATCTTGGTCACTTCTTTCATCGCCAGGGAAGTCCTTGTTCCCCCCTGATGATTGATATATGCAACGGTCGTCATGTTGTCTGACTGAAACCTTATGAATTTGGCCTTTGCTAGTTGAGGCCAAGCTCTGAGAGCATTGAATATCGCTCTCAGTTCCAGAATGTTTATCGGGAGAAGAGACTCTTCCCGAGACCATAGACCCTGAGCTTTCAGGGATTCCCAGACCGCGCCCCAGCCCACTAGGCTGGCGTCGGTCATGACAATGACCCACTCTGGTCTGCGGAAGCTCATTCCCTGTGACAGATTGTCCAGGGTCAGCCACCAACGGAGTGAATCTCTGGTCTTTTGATCTACTTGAATCGTCGGAGACAAGTCTGTATAATCCCCATTCCACTGTCTGAGCATGCACAGTTGTAATGGTCTTAGATGAATTTGTGCAAAAGGAACTATGTCCATTGTTGCAACCATCAATCCTATTACTTCCATGCACTGCGCTATGGAAGGACGAGGAACAGAATGAAGTACTTGACAAGAGCTTAGAAGTTTTGATTTTCTGACCTCTGTCAGAAAAATCCTCATTTCTAAGGAATCTATTATTGTTCCCAAGAAGGGAACTCTTGTTGACGGGGACAGAGAACTTTTTTCTTTGTTCACCTTCCATCCGTGAGATCTGAGAAAGGCTAGGACGATGTCCGTATGAGCCTTTGCTTTTGACAGGGACGACGCTTGAATCAGGATGTCGTCCAAGTAAGGTACTACTGCAATGCCCCTTGGTCTTAGAACCGCTAGAAGGGACCCTAGTACCTTTGTGAAAATCCTTGGAGCAGTGGCTAATCCAAATGGAAGTGCCATAAACTGGTAATGCTTGTCCAGAAAAGCGAACCTTAGGAACTGATGATGTTCCTTGTGGATAGGAATATGTAGGTACGCATCCTTTAAATCCACGGTAGTCATAAATTGATTTTCCTGGATAGTAGGTAGGATCGTTCAAATAGTTTCCATTTTGAACGATGGTACCCTGAGAAATTTGTTTAGGATCTTTAGATCCAAAATTGGTCTGAATGTTCCCTCTTTTTTGGGAACTATGAACAGATTGGAATAAAATCCCATTCCTTGTTCTCTTATTGGAACTGGATGTATCACTCCCATCTTTAACAGGTCTTCTACACAATGTAAGAATGCCTGTCTCTTTATTTGGTTTGAAGATAATTGAGACCTGTGGAACCTTCCCCTTGGGGGTAGTTCCTTGAATTCCAGGAGATAACCTTGAGAAACTATTTCTAGCGCCCAAGGATCCTGAACATCTCTTGCCCAAGCCTGAGCAAAGAGAGAAAGTCTGCCCCCCACTAGATCCGGTCCCGGATCGGGGGCTATCCCTTCATGCTGTTTTGGTAGCAGTGGTGCTTCTTGGCCTGCTTACCCTTGTTCCAGCCTTGCATTGGTTTCCAGGCTGGTTTGGGTTGTGAAGTATTACCCTCTTGCTTTGAGGATACAGAATTAGAGACTGGTCCGTTTCTGCGAAAGGGACGAAAATTAGGCTTATTATTAGCCTTAAAAGACCTATCCTGTGGGAGGGCGTGGCCCTTTCCCCCAGTGATGTCTGAAATAATCTCTTTCAAATCAGGTCCAAATAATGTTTTACCTTTGAAAGGAATGTTAAGCAATTTTGTCTTGGAAGACACATCCGCTGACCAAGACTTTAGCCAAAGCACTCTGTGCGCCACGACAGCAAACCCTGAATTTTTCGCCGCTAATCTAGCTAATTGCAAAGCGGCATCTAAAACAAAAGAGTTAGCCAATTTAAGTGCTTGAACTCTGTCCATAACCTCCTCATACGAAGATTCTTTACTGAGCGATTTTTCTAGTTCCTCGAACCAGAAACACGCTGCCGTAGTGACAGGAACAATGCATGAAATTGGTTGTAGAAGGTAACCTTGCTGTACAAAAATCTTTTTAAGCAAACCCTCTAATTTCTTATCCATAGGATCTTAGAAAGCACAACTATCTTCGATAGGAATAGTAGTGCGTTTGTTTAGAGTAGAAACCGCCCCCTCGACCTTGGGGACTGTCTGCCATAAGTCCTTTCTGGGGTCGACTATAGGAAATAATTTCTTAAATATAGGGGGGGGGACAAAAGGTATGCCGGGCCTTTCCCACTCTTTATTTACTATGTCCGCCACCCGCTTGGGTATAGGAAAAGCGTCGGGGGGCACCGGAACCTCTAGGAACTTGTCCATCTTACATAATTTCTCTGGAATGACCAAATTGTCACAATCATCCAGAGTAGATAACACCTCCTTAAGCAGTGCGCGGAGATGTTCTAATTTAAATTTAAATGTCACAACATCAGGTTCAGCTTGATGAGAAATTTTTCCTGAATCTGAAATTTCTCCATCAGACAAAACCTCCCTCATGGCCCCTTGAGATTGGTGTGAGGGTATGTCAGAACAGTTATCATCAGCGTCCTCTTGCTCTTCGGTGTTTAAAACAGAGCAATCGCGCTTTCTCTGATAAGTAGGCATTTTGGATAAAAGATTTGCTATGGAGTTATCCATTACAGCCGTTAATTGTTGCATGGTAATAAGTATTGGCGCACTAGATGTACTAGGGGCCTCCTGTGTGGGCATAACTGGTGTAGACACAGTAGGGGATGATGTAGTATCATGTTTACTCCCCTCATTTGAGGAATCATCTTGGGCAATATCATTATCTGTGGCATTACTGTCCTTACTTTGTTTGGACACTATGGCACAATTATCACATAAATTTAAATGGGGAGACACATTGGCTTTCATACATATAGAACATAGCTTATCTGATGGTACAGACATGTTAAACAGGCTTAAACTTGTCAACAAAGCACAAAAAACGTTTTAAAATAAAACCGTTACTGTCACTTTAAATTTCAAACTGAAAACACTTTATTACTGAATATGTGAAAAAGTATGAAGGAATTGTTCAAAATTCACCAAAATTTCACCACAGTGTCTTAAAGCATTAAAAGTATTGCACACCAAATTTCAGAGCTTTAACCCTTAAATTAACGGAACCGGAGCCGTTTTTACATTTAACCCCTATACAGTCCCAGAATGAGGCTCTGTCTATAACTAGAAAGGCCCCCATCTGAAAAAGGTGTCCAACACAGTGCCTGCCGTTTTTCTAAACGTTCCCCAAGATTATAATACCAATAATTAGTTAGAATATGCATAATATGCCTAGTAAAGCAATTGTTTTAGCCCAGAAAAATGTCTACCAGTTTTTAAGCCCTTTTTGAAGCCCTTTATTCTTTTATGTTTAACTAAGAAAATGGCTTACCGGTCCCCATGAGGGGAAATGACAGCCTTCCAGCATTACATGGTCTTGTTAGAAATATGGCTAGTCATACCTTAAGCAGAAAAGACTGCTAACTGTTTCCCCCAACTGAAGTTACTTCATCTCAACAGTCCTGTGTGGAAACAGCAATCGATTTTAGTTACTGTCTGCTAAAAATCATCTTCCTCTTACAAACAGAAATCTTCATCCTTTTCTGTTTCAGAGTAAATAGTACATACCAGCACTATTTTAAAATAACAAACACTTGATAGAAGAATAAAACTACAAAAAACTCTTAACCATCTCCGTGGAGATGTTGCCTGTGCAACGGCAAAGAGAATGACTGGGGTGGGCGGAGCCTAGGAGGGATCATGTGACCAGCTTTGCTGGGACTCTTTGCCATTTCCTGTTGGGGAAGAGAATATCCCACAAGTAAGGATGACGCCGTGGACCGGACACACCAATGTTGGAGAAATATATGCACAAAAAGAGAATGGAACATGGAGGATTTCTTGCCCAAATGTAATACCAGGCTATTTCTATATGTTTGGAATGGGAAAAAAGCTATTGGTCTCTCCAAAATAAATGGAAAGATCTATATTCATATGATATTAAATATAACTAAACCTGGTTATGTACATCCATATGAGCACATGCATATTGAAAATTGGCTCTAAATTTAAAATGGTGTTAAATGGATAAAAATAGTAGTATTAGAAATAAATGTTTCTAAATCAGAGAAATATAATACATGAGACATCACTGACTTAAAATGATGTTTGATAATTTTAAACATAGGGATTTTATATACATGGTGACAAAGGTTTAATTTATTGGCAACTATGGTTAGCTTATTGGATTTATTACTGTTTATAACTCCAAGAAATAGAAAGGCTCAGACACTCTTAATAATTACTTTACTTCATGAGGCCTAAATGTGGGTGTACTAGTTAAACCAGACATCCTCAAACTTGGCCCTCCAGAGGTTTTGGAACTACATTTCCCATGATGCTCAGCCAGCTGATATGGCTGAGCATCATGGGAAATGTAGTTCCAAAATCTCTGGAGGGCCAAGTTTGAGGATGTCTGAGTTAAACAAATGGAAAACAATGTACTTGGGCAAGCAGATAAGAGTCAAAACACCCTTTCAAAATGGCTGGGCTTTCTATTTCACCATTGGGAGGTTGATTTTGTTTTTACTATCTCTTTTTACATTTTCAGTACAGGTGGTAGATTCAACACGCAAAAATAAATATTTAGAATGACAAAATAAAGGTAAACGAGCTATTTGTAAACAACGTTACAACAGTACAATGTTGCTGCAGAAACAAAGTTAAAAAAGCATTGTGAGCAAATTAGTGTTCTCCTAGGGACCTTTTCAATGGGTGTACCACCTGGCTGATTTTACTGACCACCTGGCCAAAATTAAGCTTAAATATAGCTCAAGTTGTGCAATTAGTTTGTGTTTTTTGGATAGCAGAATGTTATTTTGTATATACTTGATGTTTTGTTCTGCAGAAAACACTCACCTAGATTACGAGTTTTGCGTTAGAAGCTGTGCGGTGCTAACGAGCAGTTTAAGCTTACCGTTCATTTGCAGACAGCGCTGGTATTACGGGTTTTTACAAACCCGGCTTTAGCCGCCAAAAAGTGAGCAAAGAGCAAAATTTTGCTCCACATCTCACCTCAATACCAGCGCTGCTTAAATTAGCGGTAAGAAGGTAAAACATGCTCGTGCACGATTTCCCCATAGGAATCAATGGGGGAGAGCCGGCTGAAAAAAAACTTAACACCTGCAAAAAAGCAGTGTAAAGCTCCTAACGCAGCCCCATTGATTCCTATGGGGAAATAAAATTTATGTCTACACCTAACACCCTAACATGAACCCAGAGTCTAAACACCCCTAATCTTACACTTATTAACCCTAATCTGCCACCTTAGATATAGCCGACACCTGCATTATATTATTATCCCCTAATCTGCTGCTCCGGACACCGCCGCCACCTACATTATACTTATGAACCCCTAATCTGCTGCCCCCAACATCGCTGACACCTACATTTTATTTATTAACCCCTAATCTGCCGCCCCCTATGTCGCCACAACCTACCTACATTTATTAACCCCTAATCTGCCGCCCCCAACGTCGCCGCCACTATAGAATTAAATGGGTTTGGGGGTGGCAGAGATAAATAAAATACCAAGTAACATCTATATTCTCATATATTAGGCATAAATCTAATGTATTAAATTCAAGAATTATTGGAGACAGTACCTGTTGTGGATTACTGTTTATAAGCAACATCCAACAACTAGTTAAACAGATAAACTTTATTGTACTCCTTATTACAATTAGTTTAACTAGTCGCCGCCACTATAATAAAGTTATTAACTCCTAAATCTAAGTCTAACCTTAACACCCCCTAATTTAAATATAATTTAAATAAATCTAAATAAATATTCCTATCATTAACTAAATTATTCCTATTTAAAACTAAATACTTACCTATAAAATAAACCCTAAGTTAGCTACAATATAACTAATAGTTATATTGTAGCTGTCTTAGGGTTTATTTTTATTTTACAGGCAACTTTGTATTTATTTTAACTAGGTACAATAGTTATTAACTATTTAATAACTACCTAAATAAAATAAAGACAAATTGACCTGTAAAATAAAACCTAACCTAAGTTACAATTACACCTAACACTACACTATAATTAAATACATTAAATACAATTAATTAAAATGATCAAAAGTACAAAAAAACCCCACTAAATTACAGAAAATAATAAAATAATTACAAGATTTTTAAACTAATTACACCTACTCTAATCCCCCTAACAAAATAAAAAAGCCCCCAAAATAAAAAAAAAAAGCCCTACCCTGCACTAAATTACAAATAGCCCTTAAAAGGGCCTTTTGCGGGGCATTGCCCCAAAGTAATCAGCTCTTTTACCTGTAAAAAGAAATTACAAACCCCCCAACCTTAAAACCCACCACCCACACAACCAACCCTACTCTAAAACCCACCCAATCCCACCTTAAAAAAAACCTAACAATAACCCCTTGAAGATCACCCTACCTTGAGAAGTATTCACCCAACCAGGCAGAAGTCCTCAACGAATCCAGCAGAAGTGGTCCTCCAGACGGGCAGAAGTCTTCATCCAACCGGGCAGAAGTGGACCTCCAGACGGGCAGAAGTCTTCATCCAGACGGCATCTTCTATCTTCATCCATCCGGAGCGGGTCCATCTTCAAGACATCCAACGCGGAGCATCCTCTTCAAACGACAGTCGACTACTGAATGAAGGTTCCTTTAAATGACGTCATCCAAGATGGCGTCCCTTCAATTCTGATTGGCTGATAGAATTCTATCAGCCAATCGGAATTAAGGTAGAAAAAATCCTATTGGCTGATGCAATCAGCCAATAGGATTGAAGTTCAATCCTTTTGGCTGATCCAATCAGACAATAGGATTGAGCTCACATTCTATTGGCTGTTCCAATCAGAATCTATTGGCAGATGTCGTCTGAATGAAGACTTCTGCCTGTCTGGAGGTCCACTTCTGCCTGGTTGGATGAAGACTTCTGCCCGTCTGGAGGACCACTTCTGATGGATTCGTTGAGGACTTCTGCCCGGTTGGGTGAAGACTTCTCAAGGTAGGGTGATCTTCAAGGGGTTAGTGTTAGGTTTTTTTAAGGGGGGATTGGGTGGGTTCTAGAGTAGGGTTGGTTGTGTGGGTGGTGGGTTTTAATGTTAGTGGGGGGTTAATTTTTTTTTACAGATAAAAGAGCTGATTACTTTGGGGAATGTCCTGCAAAAGGCCTTTTTAAGGGCGATTTGTAATTTAGTGTAGGGTAGGGTTTTTTTTTATTTTGGGGGGCTTTTTTTGTTTGTTAGGGAGATTAGAGTCAGTGTAATTAGTTTAAAAATCTTGTAATTATTTTATTACTTTCTGTAATTTTTTTTTACTTTCTGTAATTATTTTATTACTTTCTGTTTGTTTTTTTCGTACTTTAGATAATTTGAATTAATTGTAATTAATTGTAATTTAATTTATTTAATTATAGTGTAGTGTTAGGTGTAATTGTAACTTAGGTTAGGTTTTATTTTACAGGTCAATTTGTCTTTATTTTATCTAGGTAGTTATTAAATAGTTAATAACTATTTAATAACTATTGTACCTAGTTAAAATAAATACAAAGTTGCCTGTAAAATAAAAATAAACCCTAAGATAGCTACAATGTAACTATTAGTTATATTGTAGCTATCTTAGGGTTTATTTTATCGGTAAGTATTTAGTTTTAAATAGTAATAATTTAGTGAATTGTAGTAATTTTATTTAGATTTATTTAAATTATATTTGTTAGGGGATGTTAGGGTTAGGGTTAGACTTAGTTTTAGGGGTTAATACATTTAATATAGTGTTGGGGGCGGCAGATTAGGGGTTAATAAATGTAGGTAGGTGGCGGCGATGTTAGGGACGGCAGATTAGGGGTTAATAATATTTAACTAGTGTTTGCGGGAGTGCGGCGGTTTAGGGGTTAATATATTATAGTGGCGGCGATATCCGGGATTAGGGGTTAAAATATTTATTTTATTGTTTGTGATGTGGGGGGGCCCTCGGTTTAGGGGTTAATAGGTAGTTTATGGGTGTTAGTGTACTTTTTAGCATTTTAGTTAAGAGTTTTATGCTACGGCGTTGTAGTGTAAAACTCTTAACTACTGACTTTAAAATGTGGTACCAGTCTTGACAGGAGAGGCTGTACCGCTCACTTTTGGTCAGACTCGTAATACCGGCGCTATGCAAGAACCCATTGAAAATATAGGATACGCAATTGACGTAAGTGGATTTGCGGTATTTCTGAGTCTGGCCAAAAAAGTGAGCGGTGAGCCTGTCATTTCAAGACTCGTAATACCAGCGGGCGTTAAAAAGCAGCGTTGGGACCTCTCAGCGCTGCTTTTTAACCCTAACGCAAGACTCGTAATCTAGCCGACTGTTTCTGCATTCTGAGTCTGAATTTACAATCCTAGTGATGTCTGTACAGATTCCCTTTATTCAATAATTACAGAGGTGTATGGACCAATGAAAACCTATGCAAATTACATCTGTAGGGCTCCACGGTGTTAGTAGGGGACACTAGAGAAAAAAATAACATGCTTTAACTAATCATTAAGAGTTAAATTGAAATTGTGATTTCTTCAAGACACTTTAATGCCTCTTTAAGGAGTCCCAGACTGGCCATGGCTATAGAGTTTATGGTATGCAACCACAATGACTTGCAGACTACAAGCAGCTAGATGTATCAGGACACAGAATGTCAGGGTGACTGGAATCACAAAAATTGTATTAGCTACAAGGAATGGTCAACAAGCCATACAGCAGAATTGGTACAACTAGAGTTTTATCTACGAACCAAGGTGGCAAGCAGGAATTCAGACTATGACTAATAGCTAGATTAAAATAGGCAGATAGCAATCAGACAGAACTCAGATTACAACAGTAGACAACATTCATAAACATAATGGTCAGTAGGACACACAGGTAATGATGTCCAGCTTAAAAAATATGCCAATATTTAGCAGGAACATAGTAGTGGAGTAAAACTAGCACGACCACTAGACAGCACAGGAGTGCTTGGTTCAGAAGGAAAATCCAAAAGCAAGGTTAAATGTTCCGAGGTCAGGGCAGGCAGTATCAGTTTATAAATAGTATAACAAGCAGGAGGTCAAGGCAGGCAGTAATAGTTCATACACAGGAAACAAGGCCAAACGTTCAGGTAACCATTATTCATACACAGGACATAACTCAAGGATAGCTCTTTAATAACTGAGCACTGAGTTCACCGAAAAGCTGTGCTTTATTGCTAAATGAGTGACAGCTGGTAGGGGGTGTGGTGTTAGCTTTAAATCTCTCACATCTGTGCAATAGTGTTTGTCCAATACTTCATTGTTGTCTCTGTGGAGTGCTTGTGCAACCTCTGCAGTAGTCTAGATACTCTTCACTGTTGCTGCAGTTTGTAGGGAAGAGAAATAATGTTGCACCAATAAGAAGGATTCCAACAGCAGCACATGGAGGGACAGCTGGCTTTACATTGCTGAGTCCGGACACCAATGGAAGACCAGCAGGAGTACCCTCAGCATCATTAGCACAGGTAAGTGCATTACACATTTTCTAGCCAACCAGCATTCTCAGTGGGAGAGAGGGTTTTGAGAATGCAAATCAGCAGTGTTCAAACTCTAATCAAGAAGAGGAAAATGAGGCGTTCTGTTTGATAAAATACTGCATTAATCTTGCCATCAATTCTGACCAAATTTCCTGTGCCTTTGTAGCTCACACATCCCCAAAACATCATCAATCCACCTCCGTGTTTCACAGTAGGAATGGTGTACCTTTCATCTTAGGCCTTGTTGACTCCTCTCCAAATGTAGCGTTTGAGCTTTTTGGCCACAACCATAATTTTGGTCTCATCTCTCCAAATGACTTTGTGCCAGAAGGTTTGAGGCTTGTCTCTGTGCTGTTTGGTGTATTGTAAGTGGGATACTTTGTGGCATTTGCGTAGTAATGGCTTTCTTCTGGCGACTCGACCAGACAGCCCATCTTTCTTCAAGTGCCTTCTTATTGTGCATCTTGAAACAGCCACACCACATGTCCTGTATTTCACCTGAAGTTAATTGTGGGTTTGTCTTTGCATCCTGAACAATTTTCCTGGCAGTTGTGGCTGAAGTTTTAGTTGGTCTACCTGGCTGTGGTTTGGTTTCAACAGAACCCCTCATTTCTTTCATGTAATTGGCAAGAGTCCATGAGCTAGTGACATATGGGATATACAATCCTACCTTCCCAAAACCTATGCCTATAAATACACCCCTCACCACACCCACAATTCAGTTTTACAAACTTTGCCTCCTATGGAGGTGGTGAAGTAAGTTTGTGCTAAGATTTCTACGTTGATATGCGATTCTCAGCATTGTTGAAGCACGATTCCTCTCAGAGTACAGCGAATGTCAGAGGGACGTGAAGGGAGTATCACCTATTGAATACGATGATTTCTCTAACGGTGGTCTATTTCATGGGTTCTCTGTTATCGGTCGTAGAGATTCATCTCCTACCTCCCTTTTCAGATCGACGATATACTCTCAATTTACCATTACTAATAACTGTTTTAGTACTGGTTTGGCTATCTGTGGATGGGTGTCTTTTTGGTAAGTATGTTTTCATTACTTAAGACACTCTCAGCTATGGTTTGGCACTTTATGCAAATTATATAAAGTTCTAAATATATGTATTGTACTTATATTTGCCATGAGTCAGGTTCATGTATTTCCTTCTGCAGACTGTCAGTTTCATATTTGGGAATATAAACACTTTAAGAAATTTATTTCTTACCTGGGGTTTAGTCTTTTTTCAATTTGACTACTTTTTGCAATTGCGGGTGTTAGGCCCGCGGGTGCGTCAAATGTTAGACTTTATTGCGTCATTTTTGGCATGGAAAAATACGTTTTTGACGCAACTTCGTCATTTCAGGCGTTATACGTGTTGCCGAGACCTTTCACGCGGCGACGTCATTAATGACGCAAGTGTGTCATTTACGGTCATTTTTGGCACCAAAAAAGTTTGTTACGTTGTGCGTCATACTTGGCGCCAAATTTTCTTCATTATTTCAATACTCCATTGTTGTTTGTCTCCTGCTTTTCTTTTCTATCAAGAGGCCTATGCTTTTGCATTTTTTCCTATTCCTGAAACTGTCATTTAAGGAAATAGATAATTTTGCTTTATATGTTGTTTTTTTCTCTTACATTGAGCAAGACGTCCCAATCTGTCATATTATTAGCTTCTTACATCTCTCTGTTATTCAAATTATTAATCATCCTCCTGTTATTGGATCATTGCTTCTGCTATAAAGCTCACCTTACAGCTTCCTTCATTGCTTGGTATTTTGTCTCCTATGAGCGCCGTGTCAAGCCCCTCCCTTTGGAGTAATCCTGAAGTGAAACTTCGCTCTCTCAGACTGTTTCCTTTGCAGCTGCTGCTTCACCTTGGGAGTTTCCGGAATTGTATGCGGTGACGTCACACGCCGACGGACCTACTTCGGCTGCTGCCGCTTCTACCGCTCTCGACATTCACAACTTAACCTGCAGGTTTGAACTTATCATTGGGCTTCATATACTTTTCCTTAGCTTAATCTTTGGTACTAATTTTGCGCTTGTTGTTATCAGCATCTGATTCTCACTGAAGTCCGATTTCTCAGCCAGCTTATTCTTTGATACATATGCATTACTTCCATTACCTGATTTTTCCCACTTGCTGTTTAGCCGCTAAGTTTAAATCTATATTGATATCCTTACTTATATGTGTTTATCCTAACTTTGAATTACATATATTTATGTTCATCCCAATTGTCCTCATATGAGTTTTTGGCAAGGTTTATCATTTGTTTATAAGTTTATAAGCAGATGCACACCAACTGCCATAGATAAAATTGTAAATCTTCTGCGATATATAAAGTATCTTATATGATCAGCCTCTACCATCCTGCAGGAGTATTACAAACATACATATCTGTAGTTAGGAAATGAGATCTGCAGTTGTGATCCTTACACTCATTAAATTAATTATTTTCCACAGGGCGTATATGATAGAAATACCAAGCCCAAACATGGATCCAGCAGACTTAGTTAAACATGTTCAGGTTCTCACAGAAAGAGTAGAGACTCTCACACAGGGTTACAATAGTTTACATCAAGAAAATACAAACTTAAAATTGTACATAAATGAAAAATTGCAGTCATTGACCTCCTCAAATTCTGCAACAGATCCTCAACCCAGTCCACCTGAGAAATTCTCTGGTGATAGAAGGCAATATAGAGAATTTAAAAATGCTTGCCTTTTGTACTATGCATTAAAACCAAGATCATATCCTAATGATCACTCTAAGGTGTTAACTACAATTTCATATTTAAGAGGTGAACCCCGTAGCTGGGCTAACACTTTTTTCGAGACTAATGACCCCATTCTGTACTCCTTAGAGAATTTTTTCAAAGCCATGAGTCAATTATATGACGATCCTAACAAGCAACTCACTGCAGAGAGTACTATGAGGTCGTTAAGACAAAATAAACGACAGGTGGAAGAATATGTCACTGACTTTAAAAAATTGTCAAAGGACACACTCTGGAATGACCTGTCGCTTAGAAATCAATTCCGCTTAGGGTTATCTGATGCCCTAAAAGATGAGTTGGCAAGAGTTCAGTTACCTGACACTCTTGAAGATTTAATTAACCTTTGTATAGTTCTTGATAGAAGAATTAGAGAGAGGAGAGTTGAAAGGTATCAGTCAGATCATACATACAAAAAACCATACACCACAAGTTATTCAGAACATAGTATGAAAGTTACCAACAAAGACCCTCCTGAACCAATGGATCTAGGATTTATTAGAGGACCCCTGAACCAACAGGAGAAATTAAGAAGACGCAGTAATAATCTGTGTATGTACTGTGGAGCGCCAGATCACACAGTTAAAGACTGCCCTCAATTACGCACAAGGAAGGGTAAGCAAAGAACTACTGCTAACTGTTTCTCAACAAATAATAAGCTCTCATCTCATTGTCTGTTATCTATTCTTTTACAATGGGATCAACATCAAGTCCAAACCCGGGCTATCCTTGATTCAGGGGCTAGTTTAAACTATATTGATGTAGATTTCATTAATCTAAATAAAATTCCACCAATTAAAAAAGCTAACCCCACTGTGTTACGATTTATTGATGGAAAACCAATTTCCTCAGGTCCTATTCTTTACCAAACTATACCATTAAGAGTTATTTCTAAATAGAACCACACCGAATACATAACATTTGATGTTATCCCATCACCTCTCTATCCTGTAATACTAGGAATAACCTGGTTAACTTTACATGATCCCAAAATCACTTGGTCACTTTCAACAATTGAGTTCACGTCAGACTACTGTAAAGAGTCATGTTTTCACTCACATGTTTTATTAACAGACACATTACCCATACCCCCACAATATCAGTCGTTTACTGAAGTTTTCGACAAGAAAGAGGCAGAAAACCTGCCTCCCCATAGAAAATACGATTGTCCAATTGATCTATTACCTGGAGTGGACATCCCATATGGGCATATTTTTCCTTTATCTGATTCGGAACTAGAATTTTTGAAAAATTATTTGGAGGAGAATTTAAAGAAAGGGTTCATTAAACCCTCAACATCTCCTGCAGGAGCAGGGATATTCTTCGTCCGAAATAAAGATCATAGCTTAAGACCTATTGTCGATTACCGCGAACTAAATAAGCGTACCGTTAAAAACCGGTACCCCCTTCCTCTAATACCAGACCTGATAGAAAGGTTACAAGGTGCGAAATATTTCACAAAGTTGGATTTGAGGGGAGCTTATAATTTAGTTCGAATTAAATCAGGGCATGAATGGTTAACAGCCTTCCGAACCCGATATGGGTTATATGAATACACGGTTATGCCCTTCGGGCTATGTAACGCCCCTGCGACCTTCCAGTTTCTGATTAATGATATTTTTAAAGACCTACTTGACATATTCATTGTGATCTATTTGGATGACATTTTAATCTACTCTAAGTCATTTGATGAACATGTCCAACATGTAAAAGTCGTTCTTACCAGGTTGCGTGAGAACCACCTCTATGTAAAACTGGAGAAATGTGAATTCCACACTAACAAGATAACCTTTCTAGGTTACACTATTAGTTCTGATGGAATAAACATGGAACAGGATAAGATTTCAGCAATCCTACATTGGCCAAGACCTACTAATAAGAAACAAGTCCAGAGATTCATGGGCTTTGCTAATTTTTATCGGAAATTTATACGAAATTTCGCACATATAACAAAACTATTAACAAATCTTACAAAGAAAAATACAATCTTTCAGTGGGGAACTGAAGCACAAACAGTATTTGATATTCTTAAAAAATCTTTCACCAGTGCACCCATTCTGCACTTTCCAAATCCAAAACTCCAATATATTCTGGAGGTAGATGCCTCTAATGTAGCAATTGGAGCTATTCTCTCACAAAGAGAGAGTTTGGCAAAACCATTACATCCAGTAGCTTACTATTCACGAACTCTGTCATCGGCAGAAGAAAATTACCCAATAGGGGAAAAAGAACTTCTCGCCATTAAAAGTTCCATGGAACACTGGAGGCACCTTCTTGAGGCTACTTCAATTCCCATACTGATATATACGGATCATAGGAACCTACAGTATCTTAAAACTAATAGAACTTTAACATCAAGACAGATCCGTTGGAATCTCTTCTTTAATAGGTTCAATTTCCTTATTACATACAGACCGGCCGCAAAAAATCGTAAGGCAGATGCACTTTCCCGTCAATTTGATACCACCTACAACTCAATCAAAGAAGGAACAATCATCTCCCCTGACCATTTTGTAGGCCTCACATTTGATCAACAACAACTGTTCTCTACTAAACAGTTATCTGATTCTCAATTACCAACAGCAGAACTTCGTCTCCATGATGATGGATTATATTACCATGATCAGCAAATTTATGTCCCAGAATCCCTCCGAGTTATGGTGCTTCAGACCATACATGACTCTTCACTCTCTGGACATCCAGGTATAACTAAGACACAAGAATCAACTAAAAGATTCTTCTGGTGGCCATCCTTAGCACACGATGTGGCTGAATATGTACAGACATGTAAGGTTTGTGTAACCTCTAAAAAAGGGAAGAAAGCTCCATTTGGACAACTTCTACCTCTACCAACCCCAGATAGGCCATGGCAGGATATTGCTATAGACTTTATAGTAGACTTACCTCCAGCTAACAAATTTAACACAATAATCGTAGTAGTTGATTTGTTTAGTAAGATGGTGCATTTTGTACCTTTCCATAAGCTACCAACCGCTTATGAAACAGCCAATATCGTTTTCAACAATATTTTCAAATTACATGGTTTACCTGACTCAATCACCTCAGACCGAGGTACACAGTTTACCAGTAAATTCTGGCAAGAACTTTGCACAAAACTTGGAATCACAAGAAGGTTGTCAAGTGCTTATCATCCTCAAAGTAACGGACAGACCGAAAAAACGAATCAATGGGTAGAACAATACCTACGATGTTTTACCACTGCACAACAGGATAATTGGTCTGATCTCCTGATACATGCTGAATTTGCCTTCAACAATACTTACCACAACTCCATAAAGAATACACCTTTCTTCGTAAATTACGGCTTTCATCCAAACTTTCATTGGGAGAATAGTTCTCAGAGTAACTGTCCAATGGTCAATCAAATGATTAACACGATTGCTGATACTTTCACTTCAATTAAGGATAACATTACACAAGCTAAGAAAAAACAAAAATTCTATTATGACACTCACAGAACTGCCTCTCCAAATTATACAATAGGAGATTATGTCTGGCTTTCAACCCGTAATTTGAAATTACATTATCCTTCAAAGAAACTATCTTCAGTTTTCATAGGACCATTTCCAATCACCAGAATTATTAACCAAAATGCAGTTACACTTAAATTACCACTTGATATGAAAATACATCCAACCTTTCATGTATCTCTGTTAAAACCATATAAGAAACTAAGAGACCATAATCCTACCACACCTAGTATACCTCAACTCATAATTCCGTCAAGTGAATACGAAGTTCAAAACATTCTCGACTCCAGAAGAGTTGGAGGAGAACTCCAATATCTCATACATTGGAAAGGTTATCCTGAAGAAGATGACTCCTGGGAGCCTGCTTCACAAGTTTCTGCATCTCGTTTGGTTAGTTTATTTCATCGGAGACATCCAGATCGACCTTCACCTGATCTCCGGAGGTGATCTTTGGAAGGGGTGTCCTGTCATATTATTAGCTTCTTACATCTCTTTGTTATTCAAATTATTAATCATCCTCCTGTAATTGGATCATTGCTTCTGCTATAAAGCTCACCTTACAGCTTCCTTCATTGCTTGGTATTTTGTCTCCTATGAGCGCCGTGTCAAGCCCCTCCCTTTGGAGTAATCCTGAAGTGAAACTTTGCTCTCTCAGACTGTTTCCTTTGCAGCTGCTGCTGCACCTTGGGAGTTTCCGGAATTGTATGCGGTGACGTCACACGCCGACGGAGCTACTTCGGCTGCTGCCACTTCTACCGCTTCTACCGCTCTCGACATTCACAACTTAACCTGCAGGTTTGAACTTATCATTGGGCTTCATATACTTTTCCTTAGCTTAATCTTTGGTACCAATTTTGCGCTTGTTGTTATCAGCATCTGATTCTCACTGAAGTCCGATTTCTCAGCCATATGCATTACTTCCATTACCTGATTTTTCCCACTTGCTGTTTAGCCGCTAAGTTTAAATCTATATTGATATCCTTACTTATATGTGTTTATCCTAACTTTGAATTACATATATTTATGTTCATCCCAATTGTCCTCATATGAGTTTTTGGCAAGGTTTATCATTTGTTTATAAGTTTATAAGCAGATACACACCAACTGCCATAGATAAAATTGTAAATCTTCTGCGATATATAAAGTATCTTATATGATCAGCCTCTACCATCCTGCAGGAGTATTACAAACATACATATCTGTAGTTAGGAAATGAGATCTGCAGTTGTGATCCTTACACTCATTAAATTAATTATTTTCCACAGGGCGTATATGATACAATCTGATCCTGCCTCTGAAGTTTCTGCTGGCACATTGCTGCCTGACATCGGTTCTACAAAGCTAAGTGCATTTGTTGTAAAATTGTAGAAATTATTCCACTGAATGTCATTTGTAATAGTTGTCATGATAAACTTTTACATGCAGATAGTGTTTCTATCAGTAATAGTACATTGCCAGTTGCAGTTCCTTCAACTTCTAATGTGCATGATATACCTGTCAATTTTAAAGAATTTGTTTCCGATTCTATTATGAAGGCTTTGTCTGCATTTCCACCTTCTAATAAACGTTAAAGGTCTTTTAAAACTTCTCATTTAGCTGATGAAATTTCAAATGACCAGCAACATAATAATTCATCCTCTTCTGATGAGGATCTATCTGAAACAGAAGATCCTTCCTCAGATATTGACACTGACAAATCTACTTATTTATTTAAAATAGGGTATATGTGTTCTTTATTAAAAGAAGTGTTAATTACTTTGGATATTGAGGTAACCAGTCCTATTGACGTTCAGTCTAATAAACGTTTAGATACTGTTTTTAAACCTCCTGTGGTTTCCCCAGGTGTTTTTCCCATTCCTGAGGCTATTTCTGAAATGATTTCTAGGGAATGGAATAAGCCAGGTACTTCCTTTATTCCTTCTTCAAGGTTTAAGAGATTGTATCCTTTACCAGCAAAATCTATAGAGTTTTGGGAAAAGATCCCCAAAGTTGATGGGGCTATTTCTACTCTTGCTAAACATACCACTATTCCTATGGAAGATAGCACTTCCTATAAGGATCCTTTAGATAGGAAACTTGAATCTTATCTAAGGAAGGCCTATTTATGTTCAGGTCATCTTCTCAGACCTGCTATTTCTTTGGGTGATGTTGTGGCTGCATCAACTTTCTGGTTGGAAAATTTAGCGCAACATGAATTGGATTTTGACATATCTAGCATTGTTCACTTACTGCAACATGCTAATCATTTTATTTATGATGCCATTTTTGATATTATCAAAATTGATGTTAGATCCATGTCTTTAGCTGTATTAGCTAGAAGAGCTTTGTGGCTTAAATCTTGGAATGCTGATATGACATCTACATCTAGATTACTATCTCTTTCTTTCCAAGGTAATAATTTATTTGGTTCTCAGTTGGATTCTATTATTTCAACTATCACTGGAGGAAAAGGAGTTTTTTTTGCCTCAGGATAAAAAACCTAAGGGTAAATCTAAGGCTTCTAACTGTTTTCGTTCCTTTCGTCAGAATAAGGAACAAAAACTCAATCCTCCTCCCAAGGAATCTGCTTCCAGTTGGAAGCCTTCCTCAAATTTGAATAAATCAAAGTCATTTAGGAAACCAAAGTCTGTCCCTAAGTCGTCCGCATGAAGGTGCGGCCCTCATTCCAGCTCAGCTGGTAGGGGGCAGATTAAGGTTTTCAAGGATTTTTGGATAAAATCTGTCCAAAATCATTGGATTCAGAGCATTGTCTCTCAAGGGTATCGAATAGGATTCAAAGTAAGACCTCCTGTGAGAAGATTTTTTCTCTCACGCATCCCTGTAAATCCAGTAAAAGCTCAGGCTTTTCTGAAGTGTGTTTCAGACCTGGAGTCTTCAGGGGTAATCATGCCAGTTCCTCCTCAGGAACAAGGTTTGGGGTTTTATTCAAACCTATTCATTGTACCAAAGAAAGAAAATTTGTTCAGACCAGTTCTGGATCTAAAAATTTTGAATCGTTATGTAAGAGTACCAACTTTCAAGATGGTGACTATAAGGACTATTCTGCCTTTTGTTCAGCAAGGACATTATATGTCCACAATAGACTTGCAGGATGCATACCTTCATATTCCGTTCATCCAGAACACTTTCAGTTTCTGAGATTCTCTTTTCTAGACAAGCATTACCAATTTGTTGCTCTTCCATTTGGCCTAGCAACAGCTCCAAGAATCTTTTCAAAGGTTCTGGGTGCCCTACTATATGTAATCAGGGAACAGGGTATTGCAGTGTTTCCTTATTTGGACGATATCTTGGTACTAGCTCAGTCTTTACATACTGCAGAATCTCACACAAATCAACTAGTGTTGTTTCTTCAGAAACATGGTTGGAGGATCAATTTACCAAAAAGTTTCTTGATTCCTCAGACAAGGGTCACCTTTTTAGGTTTCCAGATAGATTCAGTGTCCATGACTCTGTCTCTAACAGACAAGAGACGTTTAAAATTGGTTGCAGCCTGCCGGCACCTTCAGTCTCAGTCATTCCCTTCAGTGGCTATGTGCATGGAAGTTTTAGGTCTCATGACTGCAGCATCGGACGCAATCCCCTTTGCTCGTTTTCACATGAGACCTCTACAGCTTTGTATGCTGAATCAATGGTGCAGGGATTATACAAAGATATCACAATTAATATACTTGAATCCCAATGTACGACACTCTCTAACATGGTGGATAGACCACCATCGTTTGGTTCAAGGGGCTTCTTTTGTTCACCCAACCTGGACTGTGATCACAACAGATGCAAGTCTTTCAGGTTGGGGAGCTGTTTGGGGATCTCTGACAGCACAGGGGGTTTGGAAATCTCAAGAGGCAAGATTACCAATAAATATTTTAGAACTCCGTGCAATTCTCAGGGTTCTTCAGTTCTGGCCTCTGCTAAAGAGAGAAAAGTTCATTTGTTTTCAGACAGACAATATCACAACTGTGGCTTATCTCAATCATCAGGGTGGGACTCAGAGTCCCCAAGCTATGAAAGAAGTATCTTGGATACTTGCCTGGGCGAGATTCCAGCTCCTGTCTAATCTCTGCGTTGCATATCCCAGGCGTAGACAATTGGGAGGCGGATTATCTCAGCCGCCAGACTTTACATCCAGGGGAGTGGTCTCTCCATCCAGATGTGTTTTCTCAGATTGTTCAGATGTGGGGGCTTCCGGAGATAGATCTCATGGCCTCTCATCTAAACAAGAAACTTACCAGATACCTGTCCAGGGATGTTCAGGCGGAAGCAGTGGATGCGCTAACACTCCCTTGGTGTTATCAACCTGCTTACATCTTCCCGCCTCTAGTTCTCCTTCCAAGAGTGATCTCCAAAATCATCATGGAACAGTCTTTTGTGTTTCTGGTGGCTCCAGCATGGCCACACAGGTTTTGGTATGCGGATCTGGTTCGGATGTCCAGTTGCCCGCCTTGGCCACTTCCAATACGGCCGGACCTAATATCTCAAGGTACGTTTTTCCATCAGGATCTCAAATCATTAAATTTGAAGGTATGGAAATTGAACGCTTAGTTCTAAGTCATAGAGGTTTCTCTGACTCAGTTATTAATACTATGTTACAAGCTCGTAAATCTGTCTCTATAAAGATTTATTATAGAGTTTGGAAGACTTACATTTCATGGTGTTCTTCTCATAAATTCTCCTGGCATTCTTTTAGAATTCCTAGAATTTTACAGTTCCTTCAGGATGGTTTGGATAAGGGTTTGTCTGCAAGTTCCTTGAAAGGACAAATCTCAGCTCTTTCTGTTTTATTTCACAGAAAGATTGCTATACTTCCTGATAGTCACTGTTTTGTACAGGCTTTAGTTCGTATTAAGCCTGTCATTAAATCAATTTCTTTTCCTTGGAGTCTTAATTTGGTTCTGAAGGCATTACAGGCTCCTCCATTTGAGCCTATGCATTCTTTGGACATTAAACTACTTTCCTGGAAAGTGTTGTTCCTTTTGGCTATTTCTTCTGCTAGAAGAGTTTCTGAGCTATCTACTCTTTCTTGTGAGTCTCCTTTTCTGATGTTTCATCAGTATAAGGCAGTTTTGCGGACTTCTTTTCAATTTTTACCTAAGGTTGTGAATTCTAACAACATTAGTAGAGAAATTGTTGTCCCTTCCTTGTGTCCTAATCCTAAGAATTCTTTGGAGAGATCCTTACATCTTTGGATATGGTAAGAGCTTTAAAATATTATGTGGAAGCTACTAAAAAATTCAGGAAGACTTCCAGTCTATTTGTTTTATTTTCTGGTCATAGGAAAGGTCAGAAAGCTTCTGCTATCTCCTTGGCTTCTTGGTTGAAACTTTTGATTCATCAAGCTTATTTAGAGTCGGGTCAAACCCCGCCTCAGAGAATTACAGCTCATTCTACTAGATCAGTCTCCACTTCGTGGGCTTTTAAGAATGAAGCTTCAGTTGATCAGATTTGCAAAGCAGCAACTTGGTCCTCTTTGCATACATTTACTAAATTCTACCATTTTTATGTATTTGCTTCTTCGGAAGCAGTTTTTGGTAGAAAAGTTCTTCAGGCAGCTGTTTCAGTTTGATCCTTCTGCTTTTGATTTAAGTTTTTTTCTTTCAAAGTGAAAATAACTTTTTTTTTTGGGTTGTGGATTATTTTTTCAGCAGAATATGGCTGTTTTTAATTTATTCCCTCCCTCTCTAGTGACTCTTGAGTGGAAGACTCCACATCTTGAGTATTGATATCCCATATGTCACTAGCTCATGGACTCTTGCCAATTACATGAAAGAAAACATAATTTATGTAAGAACTTACCTGATAAATTAATTTCTTTCATATTGGCAAGAGTCCGTGAGGCCCACTCTTTTTATGGTGGTTATGATTTTTTGTATAAAGCACAATTATTTCCAAATTTCCTTTTGTTGATGCTTTCTACTCCTTTCTTTATCACCCCACTGCTTGGCTATTTGTTAAACTGAATTTTGGGTGTGGTGAGGGGTGTATTTATAGGCATTTTGAGGTTTTGGGAAACTTTGCCCCTCCTGGTAGGATTGTATATCCCATATGTCACTAGCTCATGGACTCTTGCCAATATGAAAGAAATTCATTTATCAGGTAAGTTCTTACATAAATTATGTTTTTCCACTTCTTTATTAGAGTTTGAACACTACTGATTTGCATTCTCAATTCTTTGGATATCTTTTTATATCCCTTCTCTGTTTTATACAGTTCAACTACTTTTTCCTCAGATCCTTTGACAATTCTTTTGCGTTCCCCATGACTCAGAATCCAGAATCGTCAATGCAGCACTGGATGAAAGATGCAAGGGTCTGTCAGGAGTCCAGAAACTCATTGACCTTTTATACACACACACTAATTACAAGAAAACAGATCACAGGTGAGGATGGTTACCTTTAATAGCCATTCAAACCCCTTTGTGTCAACTTGTATGCAGGTTATCAGGCCAAAATCACCAGGGAATGTAAACTTTTGATCAGGGTCATTTGGGTAGTTTCTGTTGTCATTATGATTTAAAAAGAGTAAACAGTTGATTGATAATAAATGGCTTTAGCCAAACACTAACCATGAGTGAAAAGTTTTTGTGTTATCATTCATATTATCTGAAAAATGGCCAAGAAATCATAAATTCTGTCAGGGTATGTAAACTTATGAACACAACTGTATGTGTGGTATGGAAAATGAGTCTTTAATAATGTATGTATGTGACTGTGTACTGTGTTGTATTTGTTATTTGGTTTTAATTTTTTGTAACCTAAATAGAAAGTAATTATTAAAGGGACAGGAAACCTCTAATTTTTCTTTCCTTATTCAGCTAAAACATAATTTTTTTTAAAAACTTACCAATTTACTTCTATTACCAACGTTGTGTCATTCTTTTGGTATCCTTTATTGAAGGATCAGCAATTCACTACTGGGTGCTAGCTGAACACACTGGTAATCCAATGACAATGCTTTTCAACAAAAAGGATACCAAGAGAACTAAGCAAATTAAATAATAGAAGTAAATTGGAAAGTTGTTTAAAATTACATGCGGCTCTATTTGAATCATGAAAGAAACATGTTGGGTTTCATGTCCCATTAACCCCTTATCTACCTGGAATTTTCATCTAATTATAAAGTACCAGAAAATTTTTAGCATTTTTGCTATCACTGATTAAACAGAAATAGAGCTTTTGATTTACCTAGGAAAACTATATATATTTTTAAAGTAGACAACCCAAGGTATTGATCTAGGCCCATTTTGGTATATTTAATGCCACTATTTGACCTCCGTATACAATCGTATAAAAAATACTTTTTCGCAGACGTTTCTCACTGAAATTGTTTACACACAACTACTGCAGTCATGTGACAAATGGTTATAAAAGCTTCTCTGGTGTCCCCTTTGTTCAGAAATAGCAGACATGCATGGCTTTGCTCTTGCTTTTTGGCAACTAGAATGCCGCTAATTGCAGCTGCGCACCTTACGTGAAATTCCTGGCCGGGAAGTTAATCAGTTGGCATGTATGGTTAATTATTGATGCAGAGTAGAGATTACCCTTCCACCTGACACCTCCCACTTCCTGGTCCTTACCTGATCCCTCCCAAACTGCTCTCTTCCTTTCCTCACCCCCTACTGGTCACCTCGATCCAGGAGGTCTGCCAGTATGCAGTTTAGGGCTTTTTTTTAATTATTATTATTATTATTGTCCTCACAGTGTTGTGATCACTCCTCAACCCTCTCACCACTCTGATCCCCCCAAACAGCTCTAATTATGCCCCCTTCCCCTTTTTTCTGTAGTGTAGCTTTCCATTTTTCCCTCTTCATTAAAAAATTCTGTAGTGTAGGGCTCCTCCCACTGCCTCCCTCCGCCTCTGTGTCGTCCTCCCCTCCCACACCTCCCTCCGGCACAAGAAGCTGATCATTACAGACTCGATTGTAACTTTAAAGCCTAGACTGCTGGAGCTTCCTGCTGCTCAGACGTATATACATACGTTATGCGGTAAGATAGGCAAAGTACTGCATGACGTATATGTATGTGTGTATATATATATATATATATATATATAAAAACATGACCATCCCAGCATTGAAGGCTATGAAAAATGCAACCTGAGCATACATTTGTAAGCAACATTTCATTTTATTCCTATTATCAATTTTGCTTTATTATCTAGGTATCCTTTGTTGAAGGTACAGCCATGCACTACTTGGAGGAGGCTAGCTAAACACTTTGTTAAAAGCCAATGAGAAGAGGCATAAAAGTGCAGCCACCAATCCTCCGCTAGCTCCCTTCCTGGTTCTGAGCCTCAGCCTACCTGTAGGTGTGCTTTTCAACAAAGGATACCAAGAAAAAGAAGTAAATTAGATAAAATAAGTAAATTGGAAAGTTGTTTTAAAAGTGCATGCTCTATCTGAGTCACGAATCCCTTTAATAAGAATAGACACTTTCAGTATAGTAAGTATACTAGTGGTATACTTATAAGTGATTGTTAACTTCAGCGATATGCTCAACAATATTTATAATCCTAAATGAAATAATGGGCACTTTCATTCATCATATTTCTTTAGACCACTTCATTATATAATGTATTACCCTTTTCTGCTTTTAGTTATTGCGCCGTTACTCGATTCGTCACGGATCCTATATTTTTCTCTGCCAATGCAGGCTCTAACCAATAGGATTGGCCCCCTTTGACATCCTGCAAGTTAACTTTCACATCCCTGTTTTCATTTGCACATGTGAGTTAATATCAGCCGAATTTTCAACTCCATGAACGTTCATGTTGTCACACATGCTCAGTCTGAATTTAATGGAAACCCAGCTTACGTCACTGAAATCAACACAGTGATCCCTGACAGCGCTTCTTCTGCAATTTGCCTTACAAGTAATTATCTCATTCACTGGGTTAATTCAATATAAAACTATGTAATATTGCCCATATAAAAATAAACGTACTATTATTAGCTAATACTCGTTATTGTCTACGGGGTATCGGGATCACTCGCAAGTTAGAACCCCATCTCTGCTCCAATAGTAAACAAATCTTGTGAGTCATTGTTTATTTTGTATTGGAGAGCGCCTAGTTTACTATGTAGAGAGCCAGTGAGACCGCTCTCTACGTCAGTGTGCAAATTCTGGAAACTCTTAAGGAGATGGAGGCAGCAACTTAACGGTACATATTTCTAAATTTAATTTGATTTTTAGGCTTATAGGGGGGGAAAAATTAGCGAAATATAAAGATTACCTGGTTTTCTGTATGGAGGTGCAGGGAATAGATTGCAGGTTTCATTCAGTGCAGCAAAGGGGTGAGTCATTAACAAGCCAGAGGTCAAATCCAGAAGAACAGTCTAAAAGCAGGTGTCAAAGCAGAGGAATAGGGCAGTTATAGAGGTCATAGCACAGTTCCAAAGTTTATAAACCAGTAAATCCTCAGGTAGCAAATCTTAGCAGAGGAATCAGACAGATTGCGTAATCCAGAATCCAGGGTCAAGATCAGGGTAACAGACCAGAAACAACGCTTTAGTCTCCATATGAATGACCAAGCGCTGTATTGGAGTCTGAGATTACTTTTTAACATCTTCCATTCAACCTTGGCACCAGGAACAAAGCCAAGGTCACTTCCAAGAAACAATGTTAAAAAAAGCACTATGGATAACGCACTGGCAAATAAGAACAGCAATAATGTGAATCTCAGGGCATCCAGAGAGCCGGCCACACTACGTCAACATTACTTAGGGCAACCCCCAAAGATAGCACGCCTCCTGACTCCCAGTACAACAGCAGCTCAGCCCAGGCTGTGCACAGACACCCAGCCCTGGGTAAGAATGGCGTGGTCCCCACCCAAAGCACGACCTCAAGTGCGAACAGGATCAGAAGGGAAAGGATGCTAAACATGAAACCTCCTGAACAATCTTGAAGCATGAACATTAGCCACTGGTTCCCTGGAATTCTCTTCAGGCCACACTGAATACTAGTCCAAGATCTTTTCGAACTCAAATTCATCCAGGTGATCCACAGGAGAAGGAGGAGAAAGAACACATTGAGGAAAGGAATTATAACAACATTTCTTGACCTGGGACAATGAATGGGAAACAGATGAACTATAAAACTAGGAGTAGGTTCAAGCTTCACAGCCACAGGATTGATAAAGTCAGAGATATGAAAAAGGTCTACAAAGCAAGGACCCAACTTCTTAAAAGGTCAAGGCAGTTTCAAATTATTTATTGACATCAACACCAGGTTCCCACAAGCGTAAGCAGACTGTTATGGAACCTGAAGCAGAGTATCACTTAATGTTTTTGGCCAAAAATGATAAGCACTTGTTCAAATTTGGAACAGGTAAAGAAGAGGGAAGATCCAGAAGGATAAAAAACAGAGACATCTTAATAGATTAATGATTGTTGTAGGCAAACTCAGCTGTAGGAAGAAAAACATTGCTAGCACTGCACTAAAGTCTGATTAGTCCTTTATGTCTGACCTTTAGTGTTCGGAAGAATCTTGAAATGTGCAGATTGGAACAGAAATGCTTCCAAAATCTGGATGTAAACTGAGATCCTCTATCAGATAACACATAAACAAAGTAGTCGTCATGCTAGCACAAGGAAGTCCAGCAGCAGGAATAATCAAATTTGATTAGGGACAAAGATTCTTTGGCATACAAAAAAAAAACATCCACAACCAAAAAAGCAATAGTATAGACAGGAACACTTCAGGCTTTAATCTTGTCCAGCAAAGAAATATGTGTAATAAAACAAATGCCCACTCTAAGGAATAGTATCCGTTTGTGGAAGTCTTGACAGGGACTTTCGTTTGGGGAGGGATCTCGTAGAGAAGCGTGAGTGCAGCGTCCGACAGTTTTGGACGAACCAGAGACACCCTAGCCCACCATGCCGAAGCTCCATTGCTGGGAAGTGAGAACCCAAGCTTGGAGGAAGCACAGGTGAGCCGAAAGCTCCAAAGCAAGAGAACACCGCCTGGTCGCTAAGGCCTAACCCCATTTTTCCTCCTTCCTGGGACCATGCTTCAATATCGGAAGCCCAATTTGCCAGATCTGAAGGTGTGCTGTGTGGGGGACCCCACGTTTTCAGATAACACGCCAGTAACTGTAGATGGAGGGTGCAAGATCCGTCAAGCCGGTCAGAGGGGCAGAGTTGACGAGTGGAGACTGAAGCAATGTATGGATTTGCAGTGAGTTGCGAAAAGGCATTCCATGTACCTGTTTGTCCGTCTGTGACTTGAACACAAAATATATTTGAAATATATTTGTAGGAACTAGAATATGAATTAATATTATACACGTTTAAATTATTAAAATATGCTATGCAAAGTTCATAAAAGTTTACCTTTAAAATTAGCCTTATTCACAATAGAATTTCATTCAGTTAACACAATGAGATTCCAAGATATTTAACTGCTAACATTCAAGCAATACAATTTCTCTTGTAAGGTGTATCCAGTCCACGGATTCATCCATTACTTGTGGGATATTCTCCTTCCCAACAGGAAGCTGCAAGAGGATCACCCACAGCAGAGCTGTCTATATAGCTCCTCCCCTAACTGCCACTACCAGTCATTCTCTTGCAGCTCTCGACAAGAAAGGAAGTATCAAGAGAAATGTGGCGAATTAGTGTAGTTTATCTTCAATCAAAAGTTTATTTTTAAACGGTACCGGCGTTGTACTGTTTTTACCTCAGGCAGAAATTAGAAGAAGAGTTTTGCCTGAGGTTTTTGATGATCTTAGCAGGTTGTAACTAAGGTCCACTGCTGTTCTCACACATAACTGAAGAGTATGGGAAAACTTCAGCTGGGGGAACGGCCTGCAGAATTAACTGCTCTGAGGTATGTTCAGTATATTTTTTCCTAGAGAGATGATAAGGTCTAGAAAATGCTGACAGTGCCTGATATATTTAATGTAAGCCTGATTACAGTGATTTAACAAACGACTGGCATCATGCTTGCAGTAAAGGGTAATATTCAAGTTACTTGCTCTTATTACTTAGTATGTAAAACGTTTGCATGATATTTAAAAAACGTTTTTTACTGAAGGTGATAAATCTTTATTTGGGGCCTAGTTTTCCACATGGCTGACTAGATTTCTCCTAGGAGTAGTTATTATGGCCCTTTCACTTTGAGTGCATGGTGGGAGGGGCCTATTTTTTACATTAGTTTTTACATTCTGAGACATCCAGCTTCCCTGAAGGAGTCCCCTGACATATTGGACCTCTGTAAAGGGTTTTTGTGCCTACAAAAGTCATTTTATGGGCAGGTAGGAGCCACAGTAGAGCTGTGGCAGTTTGCTTGTGACTGTTATCATCCATTTAATCATCCATTTGCAAGTGGGTGCAATGCTATTTTAGTCTATTATACACACTGTAAACATTTCATAGAGTTAACTGCTTTTTTTCACTGTTTTGCAGTTTTTGTGTTTGTTTTTTTCCCTTAAAGGCACAGTACCGTTTTTTATATTCTGCTTTTTCACATTAATTAAAGCGTTTTCCAAGCTTGCTGGTCTCATTACTAGTCTGTTAAACATGTCTGACATAGAGGAAACTCCTTGTTCATTATGTTTAGAAGCCATTGTAGAACCCCCTCTTAGAATGTGTACCAAATGCACTGATCTTACTATAAATTTTAAAGACCATATTCTGGCTTTAAAAGATTTATCACCAGAGGAAATTGACAAGGGGGAAGTTATGCCGACTAACTCTCCCCACGTGTCAGAGCCTATAACTCCCGCTCAAGGAAAGCCAAGTACATCTAGCGCGCCCATTGCGTATACTTTACAAGACATGGCGGCAGTTATGAATCATACCCTTACAGAGGTATTGTCCAAACTGCCAGGGTTACAAGGAAAGCGAGACAGCTCTGGGGCTACAACAAATACAGAGCTCTCTGACGCTTTAGTAGCTATGTCTGATATACCCTCACAATGTGCAGAAGCCGAAGCAGGAGAGCTTCTATCTGTGGGGGATTTTTCTGACTCAGGGAAGACACTTCAACCTGTGTTGCTCAGCGAGGTTTTAGCAACTCTGGATGACTGTGACGCCATTGTAGTCCCAGAGAAATTGTTTAAATTGGATAAATACTATGCAGTGCCTATTTACACTGATATTTTTCCAATACCTAAGAGGTTTTCAGAAATTATTACTAAGGAATGGGATATACCAGGTGTACCGTTCTCTCCCCCTCCTGTTTTTAAAAAGATGTTTCCTATAGATGCCGCTACACGGGACTTGTGGCAAACGGTCCCTAAGGTGGAGGGAGCAGTCTCTACCCTAGCGAAGCGTACAACTATCCCTGTCGAGGACAGTTGTGCTTTTCTAGATCCAATGGACAAAAAATTAGAGGGTTACCTTAAGAAAATTTTTATTCAACAAGGTTTTATTCTTCAGCCCCTTGCATGCATTGCCCCTGTCACTGCTGCTGCGGCCTTCTGGTTTAAGTCTCTAGAAGAGGCTCTACAGGTAGAAACCCCATTGGATGCTATCCTTGACAAGCTTAAAGCTCTTAAGCTAGCCAATTCATTTGTTTCTGACGCCGTTGTTCATTTAACCAAGCTAACGGCTAAGAACTCAGGTTTTGCTATTTCGGCGCGTAGGGCGCTATGGCTCAAATCCTGGTCAGCTGACATTATTTCAAAGTTTAAGCTTCTCAACATTCCCTTCAAGGGGCAGACCCTATTCGGGCCTGGACTGAAGGAGATCATTTCTGATATTACTGGAGGAAAAGGTCACGCCCTTCCTCAGGATAGGTCCAACAAATTAAGGACCAAACAGACTAATTTTCGTTCCTTTCAAAACTTCAAGAGTGGCGCAGCTTCAACTTCCTCTAATACAAAACAAGAGGGAAATTTTGCCCAGTCCAAGCCGGTCTGGAGACCTAACCAGGCTTGGAACAAAGGAACGCAGGCCAAAAAACCTGCTGCTGCCTCTAAAACAGCATGAAGGGTCAGCCCCCGATCCGGAAACGGATCTAGTAGGGGGCGGACTCTCTCTCTTTGCCCAGGCTTGGGCAAGAGATGTCCAGGATCCCTGGGCGTTGGAAATTGTGTCCCAGAGATATCTTCTGGAGTTCAAAGCTTCTTCCCCAAAAGGAAGATTTCATCTCTCACAATTATCTGCAAACCAGATAAAGAGAGGCATTCTTACATTGTGTTCAAGACCTCCTAGTTATGGGAGTGATCCACCCAGTTCCAAAGGAGGAACAGGGGCAAGGCTTCTATTCAAATCTGTGTGTAGTTCCCAAAAAAGAGGGAACTTTCAGACTAATCTTAGATCTCAAGATCCTAAACAAATTTCTCAGGGTCCCATCCTTCAAGATGGAGACTATTCGAACCATCCTACCTATGATCCAGGAGGGTCAATATATGACTACCGTAGACTTAAAGGATGCTTATCTTCACATTCCGATACACAGAGATCATCATCGGTTTCTCAGGTTCGCCTTTCTAGACAGGCATTACCAGTTTGTGGCTCTTCCCTTTGGGTTAGCTACGGCACCAAGAATCTTTACAAAGGTTCTAGGGTCACTCCTAGTGGTCCTAAGGCTGCAAGGTATAGCAGTAGCCCCTTACCTAGACGACATTCTGATACAGGCGTCGAATTTTCAAATCGCCAGGTTCCATTCGAACATTGTTCTGGCATTCCTGAGGTCTCATGGGTGGAAAGTGAACGAAGAAAAGAGTTCTCTATCCCCTCTCATAAGAGTTTCCTTCCTAGGAACTCTGATAGATTCTGTAGAAATGAAGATTTACCTGACAGAGGCCAGGTTGTCAAAACTTCTAAATTCCTGCCGTATTCTTTATTCTACTTCTCGCCCTTCAGTGGCTCAGTGTATGGAAGTAATCGGCTTAATGGTAGCGGCAATGGACATAGGGCAGTTTGCCCGCTTACATCTCAGACCGCTGCAACTCTGCATGCTCAGTCAGTTGTTAAGGATCCAGGTCCAGGGATCCCAAGGAAGCGCTCATAGATGCTCTAGCAGCGCCTTGGTCCTTCAACCTGGCTTATGTGTTTCCACCGTTTCCTCTGCTCCCTCGTCTGATTGCCAAGATCAAGCAGGAGAGAGCTTCAGTGATTTTGATTATTGATAGCACCTGCGTGGCCACGCAGGACTTGGTATGCAGATCTGGTGGACATGTCATCCCTTCCACCATGGACTCTGCAGCTGAGGCAGGACCTTTTACTTCAGGGTTCTTTCAACCATCTAAATCTATCATAAGATATGGTGTAAATATCTTCATTAGTGTGAGTCCAAGGGTTACTCATGGAGTAAGTTCAGGATTCCTAGGATATTATCTTTTCTCCAAGAAGGATTGGAGAAGGGATTGTCAGCTAGTTCCTTAAAGGGACAGATTTCT